>NW_011888930.1:2599826-2638878 GCF_000151845.1 Pteropus vampyrus
CCCAACCCTTAGGCAAATCTAGATAATAGGATGCCAAAGATTTTTCTGGCCAACAGAAATTATAAATTTTCTTCCTCTAATTTGTGGATGAGGGCACTTTTGGCTAATAGCTAAATTCTGATTTTGTTGTTAAAAGGAACGGATGCTAAAACACACCAAAAAAAAAAATGTAGACATGTGGACAAGCTAGTTTTGAAACAAAGGTATAAAATGAACTTAAATTGTGGTTGCTTTTTGTATTTGAGCTATCTTTGTTTCTTACTGGGCTTCTATCTCCAGTAGCGGACAAATGTGCTAATTTTCTCAATATGGAATATGCCAGCATTAAAGCCAAATAAACTCGGGTTTAAGATAATTACACTAGATTTCATCAAAGCAACTTGGCACTCATCAAAATTCAGTCCCAGTTGGTTGATGAGATTTCATCAGGCTGCTTAAGAAGCAGGGAAATAAACAAAGTGGAGAGACAATGAAAACAATGTGACAACTGTCAAACAAAATGCCGAGCACAACACTGAACATGTCCCTAAATGCAGTGCTGAACCCACTAATTCTAACCCCCCCGCAACAAATACAAATGTACAAGAATACATGACCACATATTTTGAATTTTCAGTCATCTTTAATTGTGGATTCATTGCATAATACTGATTGTGGAATCATTTGTTACTAAGTATTTAAAGTTACATAAAAGATGAGCAATCTGAGGGCTGTATGGTTAAAAAAAGTTTTAAAATATGGGTGCTTAAGAGGTCACCACCCTTGTTTGAACTCCTTTAAGCAAGTTCTTAATAAATGTAAGCTATTATAAAGGGAATGGTTCAAATTAGGCTACTACTGATGTTATAGTTTTGCAACTAGATATGCTCACATGTCATCCACCTGGTGGAACATTTCACATAGTAGTTCTTGGGATATACAGGTCTTATGTTTCTGATAAAGTAGAAGCAAAGTGGTACCGGCAACGCAGAGCGCTCCGCTTCAAACAGAGCTACAGAAGCTAGCCAAATAACTCTTAATTCAAAGCATACTTGATGACTGTATTAGGTCAGTCTGTGTGCTTGGAGTTGACAGTTATACCAAGTAGAGGAAGATCTGAAATGCAACAGACACTTGACATTTGAAGCAGAAATTACTTTCAATTACTGGAGTGAGCAATACCACTCCCAACATGAAAATAGAAGAATACTACAAGAAATCTTTGCATGCATGCAAGATATGAATGCGGTTTCCTCCTATAGGTTTTGACACAAGATGAAGAGAGAGAGAAAGGGATGGCAGTCTACACAGTACACGTCTTCCATTCAGTTGCTTTTTACCATTTCATTTCATCAGAGGTTCATTTCCTTTAGAATTTTCAAGAAAAGGATAGTTTGGAAAATAGATTCTTCTCTATTTGCTATTTTGGAAAATAAACTCTTCATATCAGCCAAAGTATATTGTACATGTTCTATTTATAAGTTCAAGATAATAATGAAAGACTTATAACTAATTCAAGTTTCTAATTTTTTTGTTATGACTTTGAACTAGACATTCCAATAACTAAATTAAGACTATCAGTGCCTAAAAGCGACCATAGGACGGTATCACCAAAAAGTGAATGGAAAATACTTGCCAGAATTTCCCCCTAGGAACAAGGGAAGATAACATCTATTGAATAAAATGTTAAAAAGGCAGCTCAAGATGAAATAAAGTTGTGTTTGGAGCATATCACGTGCTTGTCTACCTTATGCCATATTTAACTGAATATGATTTGTAGATCCAAGTGAAAATCAGTAAACTAGTTAATGGGAGTATTTTTAAAATTGATCCATCATCAAATCTTGCAGAGTCTACCATAAAATATAGGCACATTGAATTCAATACATGCTAAATTTCATAATACCATTTGGAGAGAAAACACTGCAGAAATTAAAGACCAGGGACCACAGAGGACATATATGCAGTAACATGAACAATCCTAGTTGCATTACCTCTAAGGAATTCCCAGAGAATACTCAGTTGGAAAATAATGAGGCTTTATGGGAGAAAGGGCTCTAAGTGTAATGTCTAAGCGAAAACCAAGCTTTGCGTTTAGCATGATCATTACCGGGGGAATTCACTCAGCCTCTCTGTAGAAGGATGTAAATGAGCGTAACTTAAAAGTTCTGTTTTATAGAAAGACATGTTCTTTTTTTTCAAAGGAAAACTCATGCAGAATCCTTAAAATGTAAAAGAAAAAAAAAGTAAAGCTACTCTCAACCAGAGAGGCCGGATCCTTACCTGCTAGGCACCCCCATGAGCTATGAGAAAACCCACATACCAGGACATAGTGACCACTCCTGAATCTAGATCTAGAGTTTCCTTCTGAACCTCTATAAATCCTACCATCTTTTCAAGGTTCAATTACTGTCATGTAACAGGTTTAAGAAACTGAATTTCTATAGCAAAAACGTCTTTAGGTACAGTGACACAACACACGTTACTGAATTGTTTATATATCTGTATCCATGTTCCTAACTTTAGGCTCATTGCTTATGACATAGGTTGCTAGTCCACTTATAAACTATGTATCACTGTCATACTGATGCTTTAATTTCTTTTTAAATATTCACATACCCAAACTGGACGTTTGTAAATGAATCACCACAAATGGACAGAGACTTCCTCTTCCCTGTGATAATTTTTCAATCTCAAATTTTTCTAGCACTAGTCAATCCATGGGGCTCAAGTCAATAACCAACTCTCACTGACTTTGAGGTATTTGCTGAGTTCATTTCTTCTTTTTATTTCTACTTCTTTTGCCCACAGCTTTCCCCTTTTACTTCCTGATGCATATGTTGTTTCAAACAGATTCTCCATGTTTACGTAAATGGTAGGCTATCCATATCCGTTTGGGGGTTTTTTTTGGTGTGACTTTTGCTTATTCAATCTTTTCTTTCCACTCTCTTTTCACTTATTCAAATCTTCCCATAATTCCAGGTCTACATTCTGAAGTCTCACCTCTCCAGCCACCATTAACCTGTCATAGACATCCTGCAGTCTTCATCCTTTTCAACATGTGGAACTTGCTCTGCATTAGGTTCTATGCTAATCAGGATACTAAATGACTACCCTGGGTATTTTTAGAACTTAATGTTTCAATTTCCCCAACTAGATTATACTGCAAATGAGGAGAAATGAGTTCAACTTTGAATACACTGATACATCTGTTAGCTGAATTGTAGATTAGCCTATACTTCCTCTGCCTACCAAAGACTATTGCAATCTTCTAGGTAGAGAGAATAAAAAGGCCTTCAAGTCAAGTAAAGACAACAGAAATGAAGATGAATGGACGGTGGAGAAACAGGACTGAGTGGCTGGTTATTTAAAAAAAAAAAAAAGTAATAATGACCTACATTTTCTGATCCTTGACTCTGTGTAAGGCAAGGTATGAATGATATTATTTAATCCTTATAACAATCCTATGAAACGGGCATCTGTCATCCTCATAATATAGATGTGGATGCTCAAACAGAGAGATTAAGTAAACATCTCAAGTTTGCATATGTTTAAGTGGTTGAACAAAGACCTGAGTCCTACTTTGAATGAAAGGAAGAGATTCAAAGGTAGGGCTGAGAGCCTGGGTAACTGGGAAGCTAGTGATACCTGTAATAAGGAGTAATAAGGTTTTGAAAGGACGACAGTATGTTTCAGCTATGCTTGGTTTGACATGCTGGCTGGATATCTGAGAGAGATGTCCATCAACAGCCAGATCTGTGGGATTCGGAAGACGATTCACACCTAAATGACAGCTGAAGCCATGAAGCAAGAATCAAAGAGCAAAGAGGCAAGAATAAACCAGCCACAGGGAGAATGGAAAATATAGCAGAATTAACAGCAATTACAACAAAACAAAGCAAAAATAATAAAACGTGCCTATTTGCATATATGTTCATTTACTCCTCACAACAATCCTGTGATATATTATCCACATTTCATATATGACCAAGCTTTGGGAAATTAATTTGATTGATGTCATTCAATCAATAAGTGTCTAAGACCAGTATGTACCAAATTTACAACTCTTTCCACTATTTTTCCATGCTATTTTTTCCAAATTTACAATCATCATCCACTATCGCTGAAGAGATAAAATAGAAACTAGACGACCATTTGTCAAAGACATCCAAGTGTGTATTGGGAGGTTAGAGGGAAGGCAGGAGAAAAAGTAATGAACGGAATGGGTTAAAGGATTAAAATGAGAGAACAAAGACATGATACCTTGCTTCTCACACAATGCTGCAAACACCACAGATTGATAACTATTCTCAACCCAATGTTCTAGGCAGCTGCTAGTATAAACAACATGCTAGATAAAAACACTTTAGATCATACAATTGAAATTGCGCCCTCTGGGAACATTTTCATCCTTGATCTAAATAATATTTGCATGCTTTAAATTTTCAGAGTACTCCAAGCTGGCTGGTAAGAGAAACCCATTAGAAAGTGGACATCGTAAGCTAGAAAACAGGGACTAATACTTCCCAGAGTCTTAGTAAATGGCAAATGGAAGTGGTAGTTAGAAAGCAAATATAGTTCAGTTAGGGTGAATGCATAATGTGCCCAGATTTAAAAAAAAAAAAATAGTACAGCTTATTTAGCTGCACTAATAAAACTGGAGAATGGCTTGGCTTAGAAAGTTGGCAGAAAAAGATTTCAGGGTCATAGAGGACTGCAAGTCAAGGCAAAATTTTGCACTCTAAAAAAGCAAGCATAACAGAAAAATGCATAAACATTGAAATGCATGTCTTCTCTGTTAATTCTCCCAAACTCAGACTCTGCTTAAAGCACTACCCCAAATCTGGGATGTGCAGTTTATCTCCTTTTTTGTCTTATCTTCTTACTTACGCATAACCAGCACAACTGCAGTCACTTCTGTCTTCAGTTGGCAACCTACTAAAATACGTCCATGCTCAAAAGTCCCCTATGGCTTTCCACTGTGTACAAGGTAAAATTCAAACTCCTGTCCTCTCCATAGAAGCGCTTCACAATCAGCATGCAACTATATTTTTGCCATGAGCTTCTGTGACTGACATTCACGAACTCTGAACTTCAACCAGGCTCTTCTGCTCCCTCTCCCTTGGACACGAGAGGCACACTTCAGAATCTGCACCTTTCCCCACAGTACTCTGTCTTAAAAAACAAACAAACAAAAAAAAACTTCCTTTTTTAATGTGTTTTCCACCTACCCCACCTAATATAAGTTTTGCATTTCAAGAAGCATTCTCTGGCCACAACAACTAAAAATGATGCTTTTTCCTATAATAGCAGAGCCTGTAACAATACTCTTTCACAATTAATTTAATTCTGCTTTTCTTTTGTTATTTTGTAACGTGCATCTTCTTCTTCCCTACTTAGACTATAAACTTATTTGTCTGTATTCTCCCCACTTCCAATATGCCCATTTTTAAAAAACCACAGGAATTAATAGGTGTTTAAACTATTGGTTTGATGAACCTGCAGACATGACAATGGAAAAATCACAGATTGCAATGGAAATTCGGCTCCAGCATTTGCTACCTGAATTATGTTGTCAGAGTGGGTTCAAAAGAGGAATTAGAAGGCACCTTGTAACATATTTTAATAAAGTCAATTCAGTTCAGTGAATATTTACTCAAAATCTATATGGTTGTAATATCAAATAGTTTGCCAGATTAAAATAATTTAAGGCCAGTCTTGAAGAAACAAAAATCGGAAAAGATTATTTAAAATGTTAGTGCGGAACTTGACATAATCACTAGAAATAACTGCATCTAAATATGCAATTCCTGATTTTACTTAAGTACGTATTACTATGTAGAAAGATACCATGCTTATTGACAAGTTCAAAGGGTAACTGATCCTTAATCCAAATGCACACTTTCTAGATTTACTAGATACCTGAGAGTTCTAAAGGTATTCAATAGTCACTAAAACAATCAAGTGGACGATTCCATTCAGATATAACTGATAGGTCAAAAAAGCCCTGATTCCACATTGCCCGGGCCTCTGCCAGGTCACACATATTTCACAATTACACGTCAGCTTTCGTTGAGGGATAAACATTCCTGAGCTGCTTTCTACCTCTGGAAACACATGTTTGTTATCTGGATGTTGTTGAAGACGCTGTCCGCCATACTACTCGTTGCTCTGGATGTGATTCTCCATTTGAGAAATATGTTTAATGTATGTCTCTTTCCTATGGAACTAGACTACTTTCTTTTCTATGAGAATTATCATTAATTTCCTCAGTTCTATGATGTAAGTCCCACCCCTCCTACACATATGCACATACTTGGATGTGTCTGAAATTGGAATGAGTATTCACATACATGTGTATATGTTCACATATACATACACATGTGTATACATTCATGTTTGTATATGTGTGTTGTGTGTATATATACACATGCATATATGTTTGTATATACATACATATATATACACATATATTCCCTCCAAAAGTTGTTATGAAATTGATATTCTGTTTTATAATCATTTATTTTAAATACGATAGAATCGTATCTACTTCTCCCCTTTGCCTGATAGGAAACCCAACTCCAAATTTTTGGCTCAATCATTTCAACCAACACATATTCATGTGCTCTATTTCCTTTGTCCTAAGCTCTTATTCTAATTTAAGTGTTTCCTAGTTCTGATCTTTTAAATTTGTTTTGTTTTAGTGTGTTATCAAATATCCTTTTATATTGTTATTAAATTTTTAAAGAAATGGGCAATATATAAGGGTATAACATCAATTATTAAATGTCTCTTGACTATACAAGTTCAAATATTTACTTCCAGTTTCCAAAGTCCTCAAATTCAAGAAAATACTGATACACAGAAAAATTAGGTCCAAGTATTATATAAACAGATCAATTGTAAAGGAAAATCTACTGCCTTTCCATTTTTCGTTTAAATTATAATAACTTTTGCCACTTGAACCTTTTTTGCCTCTCCCTGTTGGACAAATAACATTATTGTCTTCACCACTTCTGTATGATGACAACATGAATCACACTGAGATTTTAGTAAAACTCTGTCATGATTTCCATTAAAATGTTTTTTTCAGCCTCCTAATCCTGGAGGATATCCACGAGTACAGCTCTTGGTCAATCCAGTAGCTGGAGAAGTATTTACAGGAAATCTCAATGAGCGAACCGCCTGCACTTTTTATCAACACCAGTGAAAGCTCCCAGGGAGGTGTCTGGTGAGGAGAATAAGTTGTTCCGGAAACCATTGGGGATTTATACTTGAGGTTCTCCTATCTCGTAAGCTTTTTTTTTTTTTTCTTTAAAAAAAGATCCCCTGTAAGGGGGTGAAAAATCTCCCACTGACACCATGTGTGCCCTATTAAAGTTGTTTTTATTTTAAAGTGTTGTAAAAATGGTTTTATATATTTTACATTAAGATCAGAGTAGCTTACTGCTGTGTAAAATTCATAAAAGAAAGGCCCTTTGGAATTTTCCTGTCCTTGCCTTGTTGCCCATAGAACGTCCGACCTTCGGTGGCATATGTAGTTGAGAAATCCTTTTTACAAGTACCCATAAAAGAGACTAGTACATGTTGCTCCAGACTATAATTAAAGGGGCGAGTGGAGACTCCAGATGGGAAGCTGCAGAGAATGGCACAAAGAGGTGTGGCCCCTTTCACTGCTCGCTCCCGGGCCCCTCCGGCAAACAAGGCTGGCACCGAGACAGGCTCACAATGAAACTGGGAGAAGAGGTCATCCTATATCCCCTCCCTCGGCCTCTATGTGATGGGCGCTTTACACGCCCTTGGATTTCTACGTCTAAGTCCAGGACGACACTGTTACCCCTTTCTGGATTTGTCATGCTCTCCGGTGCACACCGCAATAGAGCCCGCTTTTCTGCTCCTCCATTCTCTCAGACTGTCACCTTTCTGAAATGTGAAAATTAGTAGATCTGATTTTGGTATCATTTGGCTCAATCATTTCAACCAACACAGGTATCATTGCTTAAAAAAAAAAAGAAAAGAAAGAAAGAAAAAACAGAAAACACCACCAACAACAGGTACCAATACTTACCACCTACTCACTTTCCAGCAAACAAGTAAAAAAAATTAACAAGTGGGAGAGGGGATGTGGAGAGGGCAGGGCAGGCAGACTGCCCGAGACACTGCCTAATGCTCATTGTTAAGATCACTAAAGCGGGAATTTCCGACACTAGCTACTGAGAGAAATGTTTAGGGCCAGGTAGACCTTTGATAAACATGAATTTAATATAACAATTATACATTAACATTTAAAATGTGGCTGCTTGCTTATGAGTGACTGTCCCAGTTTATAATTACTATAAACATTACAATTAGGTGCCATCTGTCTAGAGTACCTGGGAACTAGCATGATTTGCTTAAAGCGAGTAACACAAATCACTGATTTTAAAATATAAAGTATTTAGCATAGCAAACAGAGGGGCAACAAGAATTCCCCTTTTTTAGATGCTGTCATTTTCATACAAAAATGTCAATAGCTACATTCCTGACAACTATGAAAGTTTCAAAAGACAAAATGTTTTCCTCTTATCCTCTCTCTTCCAAACTACTCTTGAGGTTGGCATGTATAAAACAGACCACATAAATTACAACTCAAATGTAAACAAAATGTACAGAAATAAAGAACATATGTCTAAAGCATATTTTCTTGACCCTTATCCTACTGAAATTGTGCTTATTTCCTGCTCTCAGTTTAATCCATCACAATCTGCAACCATCTTTAGTTATATTATCTAATACCTAGTCCACATGTTGCTGTCAATTTATGTACAGAAAACAAAGATTAGAGAGGCCTTAGTATTATTGCCTTTTTAAAAGTAGATGTTTGCAGAGATTAAGGGTCTAAGTTGCTAAATAATATTTTCTTTTGTTTCCTACCAAGTTAAAAGCCGCTTTAAAAAAAAAAAAAGGATAATGGTCAAGTAAGTTCTCACAAGATGAATAAGTTATTTTCAAATTGAAATAGTATGTAGTAGCAGATTCCATATTTAAATTTTAGCACAGTCCCGAGAAAACGCAACTAGGGCTTAAAGAGTTACACTGTGTTGTTTCTTACAAATGTGATACAGTGCATTGAGGCAGCCGCAAGCAAAAGGGACAAAAAGCTATCTGAGCATGTGTCAGAGCATCACCTAAATTACTTTAACAGCCTGACCGCTTAAATGTGTCAGAAAGAGGAAAACCATGCTGGGCACAGAGCTACTGGATGTGGGGGTGGGGCTCGGATCCCAGCGCTTCTATGCAGACCAGGGAGCAAGGGGGCAGAGATGGACGCTGGGTGTGACCCAATACAAGGCAGCCTCAGCTAGAGAGCAACCATGAAAGGCTGAGGATAGAAATCACAATCTTGAAGTCACAATTCCCCGGCCCCGCCCCCGCCCCCCAACAAACAGAGAACCAATGACAGTAAAATTATAGAAGAAAGTCTTAGCAGGGGAAGCCAAACCGAAGCAAAGCTAGTGGCATTTATGACCTTTGGGGTAGGTTTCAGCAGATATTTCAAGTTGGAAGATGTTGGGAGGGGGTGCTGAGGGCAGGGTGCCATGATTTTTTAAAGTATTTGTAGAACAAACGTAAAATGATATGTAAGTTGGAGGGAGAAATAGTTTAAAGTAGGCTACTTTGATGTTGGACAGCCGTGCCTTATCTTTGACATCTATTATAAGAAACAAGGAAGAGGCGCAGGAAAACCTGGGTTTCCTAGGTAGCAAAACCTTGGTCCAACCCTTGGCTCTACCACTAGATGCTTGCCACGTATCCTCATGGACCAGCTGGAGCCTCACTAGAGTTCAGCTCCTCCTCTTCCCTAATATATAGTGGGAGGATCAAGGATAGTCACATAACACAGCCACGGGGTCAATAGCTTAATTTTTTCCCCCTAGATCTTCAAAAATCTTTCATTCAGATCTCTAATCAAATGATGTTCCCTCAATTTCCCTGAACACCCTAAATAAAATTTACACCCACAACAAATTTTTTCACTAGTTCCTTATCCTGCTTTATTTTTCTTCACAGCCCCTATCTCCACATGAAATTATGCACTCATCCACCTCTTTATTGCCACGATTCCCACTAGAAAACAGTCTGTAGGACTCTGAGCAATGTTATGCCTAGAGCAATGATTGGTACATAGCAGTGCTCAATAAATATCAATGAATGAATTAAAATTAGTTGTCTTGAGACCTTACAAAATAATGAGTCCCAACAGATGGGATAAAATGTTTTAGGTGGAAGTTATGTCGGTCAAGCCTGTGAAAGAGTGCAAGAGTACAGCCGCCTCCAAATGTCACCATTTTCCCCTGTACACAAGCATCTTCCACCTTTGTACTTCTACAATCACAATTTTGTTCTTCCTTCTGTCATTTAAATATGTGATAATAGCATATTTATATTTTTCTATTAATATATTGCCTAATATATAACATGGCTGAGACTTGAAATCCCTTCCATTTAAAGATGCAGGTTATATATTAATAGAATAAATTGGTCTCTGTTTTATTAGGATGAGTTCTATTAATTCGTGTGCTCAGGGTGGGAGGGAAGGGAGTAAAGACAGTTATATCTACAGTGAGTACAGTCTTCATTTTTAAGGAGTCCATTCTTTTTCCGCCTTCTTTCCGACACACATTGTTCGGTCTATTTCGTCTCTCACTCACTGTCCATCTTTCTCTTTTTTTCCATGGCCTTTTATGTTCCCTTTTTTTTTTTCCCCCTCTTTCTCTCTCTCTTCTCTTCCTCCATCCTCCTGCTATCTTGGTAGCTAAACCACAAGTCATATGTGAACTTAAAAAGAGTCTTGCTTAGTCTTTGAAGGTTGACTACCTGTGGGAAGGAAGGAGGAGGACAGAGGAGGGTGAAAGGTGCCAGATATGAAAGGCTTGACAAATGCACAGTGCAACTACTGAAAAAGTAGTTCGGTTCTTTGGTTATAGAACAGTGCTCTTGGGCTTATAAGTCTCTCCCTAATCCTTCATATGACAACCACAGAACTTGCCCGTATGTTTTGGCAATTAATCTTAGAATCACTGGATTTTAGAACTGGATGGGACCTTAGAGCTTGCTTACCCCAATACTCTCAAATTTACAAATGAGGAAATAGAGGCCAAAAGAGGTTAAGTGACTTGCCAAGGGTCACAGAATTAATGACTTGACAGGGTACAGAGACTCAGATCTCCTGATCGCCAGACCAGAATCCTGAAAAATGAGTGTCAGAAAAGCCCAAGAAACTCTACAGGTTGTGTCATTAGAAACAAAAGAAAAGATAACTAATCAAAAAGAAAAGTTTGGGAATGAACACTAAGTAACTTCAAGTGTAAATTAATTCATGACTTAGGATATTTCCAGATATTCTTTCTTTTTTTAAAAGCAATAGTAAATGACAATTAAAAGGAAAGTAAGCTAAAGCATTACATTGTTTTTTTCATCTTGCATTCATTTATTTTCTCATTTTTAATAGTTTTTAGTGTAATGTCTTATACACTTAGTGACTATTCCATTACGCTGACCTCTAACTTATGCTTTCCAGTAATCGAAAGCAGCTGATTTTAATGTGGTGGTGCTTCAGTGTGAAGGAGGTTAAGGCTGTGTTTGTGTGCAATCAGGTTAAGACTGGCTCCAACAAGAGAAAAATCCATACATATGTTGAAAAGATCTGAAAAATGCCTGTATTCCCAACCTGATTACGACTTACATTTTTGCATGGTTTGTCAAAGCAGATCACTAAAATCAAATCAAGATGTAAAATGGGATAAAGTGGTTTTCTTCTCCATTCTTCCATTAATCACCGTGACCTACTGAAGAAAGAAACTTTTTGCTTTCTCACCTGAGGCAAGGTGGGGTATTCCACTGGAAGTTATGCCAATTTTTATCAATTAGTGCTCAAATTCCAAAATTAATTTTCTAGTTTTCATTTCTTGCATTTATTTTATTGCAGTTATTTTATTGCAGAGTAATTTTCCATTTCTATCAACAATTCTTTTGTAGTTCTCTTTTTATAAAATATAAAGCAAATTCCCATATAACCTTTAGACCTGTGCACTTTGAAGATTATATAAAAACTGAACTTATTAAACTGAAAATGTAGAACAATAGATAGTCTCACCTAATAAACAATACTTGGTAAAACCTAAATGTGAATTTAATCAGAGTTCATTAATGGGTCACTTGTCAGAAAGCGAATATTAGCAGATGATACATAAGCATTTGTTTTGGCATAATTTAAATTGCTGACAGTGTCAGGTTGTACTCTATAAGGCAGTATATACTGTTGTTGGTAGTACAAAAAATAAGAGCACAGTAAACATTATAGGTTAACAATCTAGTTGTTATCTATAAAATTCTCAAGTAAGACTGGGGCTAGGTCAAAATATTTGGGGAGGGGAGGGGAATATGCTGGCTCTTGTTACACATAAGCATGTTTGTTAGAGGAGCATTTTCAGGTTAATTTTTGCTATTAACGTAAACCACAATTGGGGGACCACATTGCTGGAAGAGAAATGCGGGGAGGGTAGTTGTATAAACAATATACAACAAAGGAAGTCTTTATTTCCAATACCTGAATCCATCAGGTTTGTTTTTAGGTACAAGGTTGCAGGTTAAATGCTCTCAGCTATCCAAGAAGTGGCTTATTAGTTTTGTAAGAAAATATTTTCTTATATTTTGACTGAAAAATACCCAGTTTAAGTGAACAAAACCATCCTTGTTAGTGAAAAGCAAAGCCAAAAAAACTTTGTTTCAAAGGCCCAGGAAAGCAAAGCAAAACTAATTCAAGAGGAAAAGCTGCCTTCCTAATAGTAGCTTCTGAATCTGGATCTAATAGTTCTCAAAGGCCGACTGGAGTCTTCAAGTCTTAAGTTTGTCTTCCTCCATGGATCATAGGCATTCTCTATGAGGCAGAGTAATATGGATATAAATCCATTTTAAGCAGATATATATTCTCTCTCTGGGCTACAGCCACAAAGCTGAAGAACTATGCACCAACAGCAAGAATAAGGGCAAGCAAAAGTTTTTATTATTTTACAGGGCAATTTTCCAAACACGACTTCCTTTTTTTTGCTTTTCTATCTTGTGGACTAGAAAAACCCCAACTTCGTCTCTGGTAATGTAGCATCCACTAGTGATAAAATAAACAGTAACAAGCGATTCTGCTCTAAGAAGCGCAGTGACAGCGCCGATAACGGCATTTAAAACAGACTTACTCAGCGTCGGCCGGCACCTGAGCTATGTATGCTTCTCCTAATTTGTAAATGGGCCTAATCCTGTTATTACAGGATAATTACTGCAAATCAGCACAATTACTACAAAGACATGAATAAACACACACATCCCAGTAGCTGTTTTCTACAAATTATTATGAAAACAAAGAGAACCGGCTAATTGTGGTAACATTAAGACAATGTTTATTCCTCCCAGTGTTTGGGCAAGTTTATTTTAAGTTGTCTTCTTCAACTAGTATTGATGCAGATGATTTTACAGATTCCATAAACCTTTCTAATCTAAACTATTCTCAACTGAAAGTTGGCTGCTTCTTCCAAAGCAACATCTGCAAAGGCCTGATTTCATAAGCCAAAAAAACCAACTAACACACTTTTAGAAATCTCAATTTAGAAAACTCATTTGGATTGTACTCTTCTAAGTTATTATCAACATACCATGAAAATGAATGAAATATTCACTTTGTATTCTTCACAATTTAAGCATTCATCTCCAAGTTAGTACAATGTGGAATTTTACCCTCTCACTGATGATATTATCAGGTTTCCCTCATAGATAACTATTAGTTATTGGAAGGGAGGGTGGTTATGGAAGAGGAGAATTCAGAAAGCACACAGCCCATGATAGTGGTTATCCAAACTCACCTCCTGGACAGTGCCTCATGGCCATCTTACATCTCCTGGATTCAGCGATGGTTGGACATGGTATCGTGTCTTTTGCTGGCTTTTTAACAATTTGCCGTGTTCTGGTTTCCAGACCCCATTTAAATCCACATGTGCGATTATTTCTGCTACAAGTTCCCCATTCACTCCAATGACCAACTTCACATCCTTCTGATAAAGATTTAAAAAACACAAACACAAATAAAAATTTGGTATTCATTTGCTCCACTGTCACCAAATATACATAGCTGTGTTTTTCCACTCCCCCTACCTCCGACCTTCAGATACCAAAAATTAAGTTGTACAGCCCACCAAAACCAAATTTGCCTTTTAGGAACTTTAATTCTTTAAACCATACATAGGGTTACTTCCATTTACAACAAATAATTGCCACATAAGTAATTTAAAAATTATTACTTTCTATTTGTCTTAGTTCATTTTTTGAAGACGTGCTACCGGTCCATTCTAAAGACACTGAAATATATAATCTCTAAAAGATGCAATAGCTAAAACCTACAGTAGAGGATACTATTTCTATACCATGACAGAAGACAAAATTTTATGGGTTAATTCTGAATGTCCCCACTACAATTCACAAATGTGTGAGTTTTATTTTGGAAGTAGTTGGTGAAAGGATAGGGTATCTATTTAGCATTTTCTGATTATCTCAATTCTTTCAATAGGTGTCTAGAAACCATAGTATGTATTTCTTATTCCCTAAATTGGTGCTGTATATTACTACAGTTTGAAAGGTAAACAAGTATGATCATATATTTGAAAAATGTATGCTTTTCCTAGATATGTAAAAGCTTTTAGCATCCTCTTTTGTAAATTCATGTAGTGGAAAAGTAGGCTACCCTCCACTCCCTGGGGTGGGGCAATAAAGGGACAAAAATAGTCAAAGTTAACCTTCTTCATCAAATTCACCATTAAGAAGCCCCTTTGCACTAGCAGATGAGGATTCAGCCCCAGAGTCTACACACATTTCAATATTCCAGATTTCAGCAGGCATCATGGTTATTCTTAGATTTTTCAAAGCTATGTAAGATTTGTATTCAGGGGAATGCATAGGACCCGATATGTAATTTGTTTACATTTAAGAGTTTCATAAGAGTTTCCATTGAACATTTGTCATGGGCTGGGTCCAGCCTCTCAAAAGCCAACTCAACATTCTGAATATACTCTTCTAGTGACTTTCTTATTTTTCAATAGGGTGTTGCCTGTATGAATGTATTAACACACGCAAATAGGAACATTACACATTTCTTCAAAAACCTCTCATTTAAATGTGTTCTCTGTAAGCTTTCAAATATATAATTATAGACTATTTTAGCAATATTTCTGTAGAAAAGAAGTTCTTAATTTTCTTTTAAGTCTCCATTTCAAGGAGATGGCAAATCTCACTTATAATACATAGCTCTATTGTACATCATATCAAATGTATAACATGTCAGATAAAATTCAGAGGTTGGGGATTAGGGGTTGAGCTAGTGATGATGCCATTACATCTAAGAATAGGTTCAGGCATTCATCAAAATGTAGGCACTCACAGATCTTTACCTTTTAATCAGTAGTATAAAACCAAAATCATATAAAATCAGTAAAAAATTAGTATAAACACCCAAAACCAAAGTGTTTTTCAAATACTCAAAGAATATAAAATTTATAAAATGTATATTTCTAATTATTGTTCACAAATAGTATATATGTGTATATTAAGTTATGCATTCTAGATATCTAAATTTAGTAAAAGTAAAATTTTTTAATGTACTTGGCAACATGCAATCATCAACAAAATGTATTTTACACAAAAATTTTCTTTCCGATTGATTTTTTTAAGCAAATGGCTAAGAAGCACTATAATTAATATATATAATGGAAGTAACAGAATAGGTAACCACATGATACTGCCTGAAAACTTTTCCTTTTAAACAAAATATTTTCCCTTAACAGTTACTAACAGTTTATTAAAATAATTAAGAAACAGATATATTACACATGATAAAAATGTTGATATCAGCATTTAAATAGTTTAACCTAGTAAATGTACAACTAGCAAATCATGTAGCAAGATGTAATATATGAGACTACCCAATGTCATGATGCCTAAAGAATTCAGAAAGTCAGCAAAACACTTAAATAATTTTCATTGCTAATTAACAAGATTTTGATTTTAGGTTGATATATATCTAGCATGCATTTTTTTTCCCCCAAGAAAGAGGTGTTAAAAGTTGAAGTTTGAAAGTTACATGAAAAACTACTCACCCACACATTCCATGGTTTCATCTAATGGTGCAAAACCATCTGGACATTCATCAAAGCAACGGCCTCTATGCAAATAAAAGCCTACTTTGCACTTGGTACAAAAGTCTTTGCTAAAGCAAGAATCACAGTTTTCTATTCTGCACCCTAAAAACAATTTTAAAGAGAAAAAGATAATTTCAGTCAAAGAAATACACTTGTTTTGCAAATAAAACTTTCACAAAACTCATTGGTCAGCTCAACCGAAATTCTAGTGGTCAGAGAAATATGTGTTCAACTCGTTTGTCTCCTAATGCCATCTCATTCTAAATCACTCCTACCTCTTCTAATAGCTCACCACATCAATAAAGTAAGACGAAATTTCAGCCCAGGGCCCAAGCAGCATGAGACCCTTCAGAAATGTTCGCAACTCCAAATGGGATTAAAGCAAAAGATTAAAAAGAAAAACACCCCCACTACAAATTACATTGCTGCTGGGATTGAAATCTGTTCTGCTCTTCAAAAGACCTACAATGAAAAACAGAAAGGGAATACTCTAATCAGTGTCTTCTGTTTCAGAACAGTAAAATCCTGTTTATGTTGGTCAATGCTGGCATTTACTTTCATCGGAGGGTGTCTTAACTTGGAGGGGTAGTTTAAGTGATTTCTTTAAAACATACAATGTGTCAAAGGCTTTACATGCATTTTCATTTTAATCCTACAAAGTGGGCAGTACTATCCCTGTTTTGCAAATAGGAAACTGAGACTAAATAAGAGAGATAAAGTCATATAGCTTGTAGTGGCTAAATTGGTCCTGAAAGCCCCCCAAACCATTGCCTTCTAAATCTTCATAACACACCGAATTTCGGTAGGAGCAGTCTTTGAAACAGATGTGCTTTCAGGCCTGCTACATGTGGATTTGAGTGCCAGCTCTGCCCTTACCAGCCCTGTGACTCAGGACAACTACATGCCTCTCTGAGCCTCCATTTCCTTCTGTATAAAAGAGGGATGTCACCAACTTTACGAGGCTATTGTGAGAACTTATAACAATATATGTAGATTGCCCAGCTCATAATAGGTAGTCTATACTGCACATGGAAGCAATAGTAGATTAGAAACATGTATTTTTCCACTAAACAACACACATTACAACACGGTGTAAAAAGAAGCAATAATTTATCTTGTATTCTAGGTCAGATTCCCTGATAGTAACATCAGGGCCAGTAACATCTGGGCCAGACATAACTGGCTTGCACAGGTAAAAATAATATAGTCTAAACTACTCTTCAAAGAGAGGAAAGAAGAGAAGGATGGAGTGTCAGTTAATTGAAAGGTCAGGTTTTCTAAAGCTAGCACATTACTTGCAGCAGATTTAATTGATGGTAACTAACAGCACGTAAACCTCTACGAAATTGCTTTTATTCACTTAACAAGGCTCTCAGTGCCGGTAGTGTATTTGGAGTTTCAATGATTCAGAAAAGCTTTAAAATATATAGTTCTTTGCAAGCAAAGAAATAATGGAATAGAAAATGTAACCAAAACATGAAATCATTGAATATTAAAATTTTTTTAAATTGAGAAAATAAAAGCAGAAAGTAGAATTTAAAGGCTAAAAATTTTTTTGTCAAATTACATTATAAATAATGAGTTTCTAGGCCTCTAAAAAGAAAATGGCGACTCTTCACCTTTCAATATTGAGTCTAAACGGGTTTTCATGTATTAAATGACCACCATGAATCAGCTAATTCAACTCCTAAAATGTTACTAAATTTACAATTGGAGAACCAGCTATGTGTGGGTGAAGGCTCACAGTCAAATTACGGCATTGCTTTTTGTGGGGAAGATGGTAGGCACAGAACAGTTTATCAGCCCATAAAAAGTTCATTTATAACCTTAAATGCTGTAACCTATATTTTAATAAAACACTGGTCTATAGCTGGTGAGTAGCTTCTTAATCATGGTCAAAATGCATGACCATCATGTCCACAAATTGTTGGTTTTCTTGCTACAAATGTTTTAAAAAAAGCAAGCAGCCCTTTCTGTTAGAATTATTTCCCAAGAAATAATGATAAACATCCCAAAGATAAAACAGAACTAAAAGATGAAAAGAACAAAGTATTTATGTTTTAAAGAGGACTATACACTTCATAAATCAGCTGTTATCTATAAGGTCTGAATTTCCTTTAAAACATGACCTACAATAAGCTTTCTGGCCAAAAAGTTATAGCAACAAGCATTTGGAATTAATTTTCCAAGGTCCTTTGTGGATCATTACTGTTACCTATCACTCCCTTTCCTCATTGGATTCCACGCTCCTGATGCCAGTTCATAGAATATGGAATTTCTAAAATTCCTGTCATTCTCTGTAAAGTCCCTTAGAACTTCTTCAGGCATAAATTCTGCTAGAAGAAAGTTTAATTGTTTGTCCTCAAATTTAAGTAGAATAAAAATCTGATGCATTCAAATTGTAGAATACTCCAACCATGGAACAGCATCAGGTGAATTATAAGCAAGGACTAAGAATAAGCTCTAAGATCTATAGTGAAGTGAAAAAGGCAAGTTGCAGGAAATAGGATGATATAATAAACAATATATGCAGGTGTGTGTGTGTGTGTGTGTGTGTGTGTGTGTGTATGAAGCAGCTTGGAGAACTTAATTTGGGAAAGGGTGGTAGAATTTTAAAATTTTATATATATTTCTGAATTATATAAAGCTTTTATAATTATAATGCATTTATGTATTAGAAGTAAAGCAGAAAAAATTATTTCACTATGCATTTGTGACCTACGTAAATTTACAGAAAATAAAACTTTATTAACATTCTAAAATAAATTCTTTTGCTTTTAACGGGCAAGAACAAATAAAGGAACATTATCCCATCCCAAATTTTTCCAAATGTGGTTGCATGAAATTATATCCCTTATTTGATAAAGCTGAACCTGCTTTCGCCTTCAAAATACACAATCATTTGACCATTTCTTGACAATATCCTTTTGTTTTCATATATTGTATAACATCTTTCCTTCACTCAAATCATAAGGGAAAAAACTAAATATTTTTTATTCAAAAAAAAAAAAAAATTTAAACAAAAGCTTTGATTGATGCCAAGTCCTAACATCACTGGACGCTCCGCTGACCTTCCTGGTCTCAGTCACTCTTTGCCACAATGTAAAACCAACACCGGCAGCCCTTACATTCTGTGGCCTGAACTGACACAACTTACCTAATCATGGACACCTATGAACCGAAAGATTTTAAAGCCAGCAACTGCTCACACCACCTGCCATGGAAACCTGCCCCTTGACACGGTCCAGCACCCACAAACCGCTTCTCACCAGCCCCAGGTTCACCCATAACCCCCTGCCTTGTTCTGCCACTTCTCTCGTAACCACCTCTTCTGGTTTGGAGAAAACCACTATTTATGGGGCCTCAAAGTCCTATACTTCCCCTCCCCTATGCCAGCTTGTAGCTATTCTGCCCAAAACTTCTTAAGCTTGTTATCTTTAAGTAAATGGAATTTATATCAACTCTATTAACTCATTTTTAATATAAAAGTAAAACATTCTCATTATAAATAAAAATTCAAAACAATGCAGAAGGTTTCAAAGAAAATACAGAAATACTCTTCCTTACTTGAATGG
Organism: Pteropus vampyrus; assembly: GCF_000151845.1. Classification (NCBI taxonomy): domain Eukaryota; kingdom Metazoa; phylum Chordata; class Mammalia; order Chiroptera; family Pteropodidae; genus Pteropus; species Pteropus vampyrus. Next base: position 2,619,598 of record NW_011888930.1, read on the forward strand.
CATATCATGCCCATTCCTCAGAAATAGCCACCATATTAACAGTTCAGGAAAGTCTCTGTGTCAATTTTATAAATAAATGAGTTTTAAAATAGCAATGGTATTATTCAATAGACTGATAAACCTCAGAAAACTTTATACTGTGTAAGAAAACAGGTATATCAAAGTTTACTAAACATCAGTCTTTTCTATAAAAATCTGGGCTTTAAGTCTTTGTTCAGAAATATAAAATCCGGGTTTAGCCAACTTACATGCTTCTAAATTACATGCCTCCTCAAAAATGTAATCCATGAAATGAGGACCGCCAATATCGGTTTAAGTAAAATTACTGTCCAAGTGAAACTGTGCCCAAATGTGGTCTGACAGGGCTGTCATTTAGCAAAAGGGGCTGAGTCTGGCCCAGAGACAAAAATACAGGCTGGGCACCCCTTCCTCTGTTCTCCCACAGTATCCATACAGGCTCCATTATAACATTCTTCAAATTATACTCTAGCTTAGTTCAACAGTTCATTCCAAACATTCTCCAAAAATTTAGTATTTTGTCAGACCCTGAGAACATAAAATTATAATACTCATTTCCTGTTCTGGAGGTGTGAACCCCGAGAGTGGGCTGTGTGGCACTCACAGGCCCAGCGACATAGCATAGCAGACATCAGAGGCATGAGCTGGGTACTTGAAAGGTGGAGAAAGTGGGTGCATTTCCATTCTGTCATTACAGTTTTCATTATTATTTTTCAATCTGAATTCCTTGCTTCTAACGCAGTGCCAGATTCATGGTAGGGTTCTGATGCTTGCCAAGTGAACAAGTAGGCCACTTAAAAATTCAATTCTTTCATATTTAAAACTCATTTGGATTCTTAGTTGAGATTGCTTGCATATGTTCTATAAATATCTTTATTGTAGAAGGAAAGATTGTTCGCTATAAAGTGTGGGTCCCCAATCCCCAGGCTGCAGACCAGTACAGGCCCGTGGCCTGTTAGGAACCAGGCCGCACAGGAAGTAAATGGCAAGCAAGGGAGCAAAGCTTCATCTGTATTTGCAGCCACTCCTCAGCGCTAGCATCACTGCCTCAGCTCCACTTCAGATCATCAGGCATTAGATTCTCATAGGAGCACTGGTCCCTGATGCCAAAATGGTTGGGGACCACTGCTATAAAGGATGACGAGTCTTAGTAGAGGAGCAAATAAACACATGAAAACAGGTGTTTATAATAGAGAACGTAAATATTGATGTACTAAGGAAGTTGGAACTTCAGGAGAGCAAGTTTTAGACAGAGGGAAAAGTAGAGTTCTGGCCACGGCAAATCCATTCATAATAAGGCAATGAAGAAAATTCACTTGGTGTGAGATGGACCCCATGCAGAGTGGCCTGAATGAACTGGAGGGTAAGTGGAGGGGGTGGTTATCAGGCTTAAATTGCTGTGGATGGGAAATTTCACTTCCTATTTCATTCCAAAAAAAGGTAGTGAAATTATAAATCATTTGTACTTTGTGTGGTTTTAAGTATTTAAGTAACAGTTAAAATGAACTAAAATGAGGTTAGGTTCAAAATTAGGGCTTGCTATGACTGTAATGAGGTTTTTGAGCACGAGAGCAACATGACCAAGATGGCATCTGGTTTGTTCCCTCATTTCAACAGGTAAAAGCCACCAGGAGCCAGGCATCATGAGGGACAACTAAAGGCACAGATGAACAGGTAGGTCAGGATCTTTAGTGAATGAAAAGGAAAGGTGCCCAGACTGGCTATGGGGTAATGTCAGTATATACAGAGGTGAGCTGGAAAGTGCATATTCTCAGGAAATTAAGCTTCCTGAAAGCAGGAAGAGAGTGGAGGTAAAGAAAATTGCTGACAGGCTCCACATTCAGTGGCAGTCATGGGAAAAGGAGTCACGATGAATCAACAGGACCAACAAACTGAGTCATGAAGAAGATCCACAACTATCCCCTCTTCCTTTGGTCCCACAGCTCTCTGAAGGCCTTGGAACACTGGGAGAGTTAGTTTTGTTTATCTTACCAGCAAATCTAGATGACAAAAACCATCTCTTAATTGGATATCTCAGCATGGCTGATCATATAAATAAAAAAAAATTAAATCCCCTGAATTGAAAGCAGAGAAAAACCAACCTCTGTTAAACCCAACTGTGAAAAAAATAATAATTCTATATATTACAATCAATTATTGGAGAAAGGGAAGTAATCAATGAGGTAGGACTTCAGACACACACTGAGGAATCCATTTCTGTTATTGATCATCAGGACAGTGGGCTTCGAGTTGCTTTAACCCACCCTGAAAATCTCACTGCTCATTGTTCCCCAGTTGCCTTTTATTGCCAACTACAAGCATCTCTACATAGAATGTGGCAGATGCTGACACCCACTAAGGGCATTTAGTCTTCAGATTGCAGTTACAAGGATCCAAGAGCATCAGACTAACCCCTGGAAAATTCTTTGGTTTCTCTGCTCAATGTATGCTAAAATTTGAACAGAAATTAAGGAGATAGGGTGTTCTAAAAGACATTTGAAATTAGACTTTCAGCAATTTTTTTCACAAGGAAAGTACTGGACTATGCAACTTAATACGAGGTTTCTTATAATTGTTTAAATACTTTTCGATTTCTGTAACAACTTAAAATACTGTTTATCATTCCCTCTCAAAACTTGCAATAGTTTGTAAATATCCCTAAATAAAATTTTTAAGTTTTATGTTACATAATCATGTATTTCTAATATATACATTTGCAGTAATCCCATTAGAATAGGAATCGATGAAATTTATGACCTAAAATCTAAAAGTACATTACTTGTCATGTGCTGTAGTTATACACAGCTCATTAGAATCTTCATTATATTTTGACCTAAAGAAAATAAAAGACAGAATTAAAGTTTTCAGGACTTAATGTTTCATACTTAAAACTGAACAATTTGAGTGATGACACAGATAACCAGCATTTCTAAGTTAACAGAAGATCTAGGGTATTGAAATGGGTGTAAGTCAAATTGCCTTTATTAGTTAGGAGAGTTAGCATAAAATGTAATTCAACTATGCCAAGTAGAGAATGTTACACTCAGAACAAGAGCCAAAGGCAGGAAATAAAAGCTATGTTGAGAAAATAGTGGTCTCTCAAACAGTACAATGGTTAACAGATATGCAGTTAGAACCTTGGTTCACTTCCTGTTGTGTAACTGTGGGCAAGTCAGTAAAGCTCTCTTTGCTTCAGTATCCTCATCTATAAAAAAGAGGCAGCATCAGTCCCTATCTCCTAGAGTTGTTGGGTGGATTCGAAGACTTAATAGAGACAAAGATCCTGGCACAATATCTGCTGTGTAATTAGTGATTAAAGGATGTGAGCTATGATGAGTGTAAAAATTTATCAGCTGGGACAGTCCAAGATGGTGGATGGAAGGAAGAGAAAACAAGATACCAGGGAACTCCATGTGGAGTGCATATGCAGGTATATACGTACATGTGATAATTTTAACAAATAAAATTTAATTTTATACATATTAACTATACTATAATTCTCATAATAATTATACGTAATATTAATTACATATATTATTCAAAAAACAATCTGTAATAAATATTATGGATCTACCCTTGTTTAGGTCATGCAGCCAAACAAACTGAATATAATCGATTGTTGAATATGTACCTACGTAGAAAGTCATCTGCTTCAAATATTAGGAACTAGGATTTAGGAAAACAGAGATCCAAATTTGGTTTTGACCTTGGGAGGAGGGGAATTACATCCTCTCTATGCCCTCCTCCCTTCACCATCCATCTGATACCTATGTCAGATGATTGTTCAGAGTATCAGATTAAAGATGAGAAAATAATAGGTAAAAGGTACCACATAAAATTTGTATCACTCCCTAGAGCCAAATAAGCCTGCCCTTCAACAGATATATTCGAAATATGCAATGCCCCTTTCCAAGCACAATGAAGCTGTTCAATTTATGAAGTGGGCTAAAGATGGCTTATCATGGCCGTTAGGGCAGTGACCACAAGGAGAGTAAAATCCTGGTCTTGGCAGTAACTTTAACAGTCAAATTGCAATTAGGTAGGATGAATGGACTCCATCCAGAAATTTATATATTATTTCTTAGATAGACAGAGAATTCTATCTTACATGTCAAAAGTGCCCTTTATTTTAACTTCTGAGGATATATATGCAGTCAAAAAATATTTTTTTCCTCCTGACTCATTTTAACTTAGTATTACAACAGTCCATTAAAATAAAAACCCAAAATTCAAATTTATGAAATATGTTGCTGGTAGCTTCACTGTAATAGTTGAATGTTTAAAAATTATAGCTTGCCCACCCACACACACAAAATCTGAAGAAATATTGAGGCTTGTATAAAATCATGTGGTCAAATAATGAGGAACTATAAAAATGTTGGCTTCCTTTCTCATATTCAAGTGATGCACATTTGAAATCATTCTCAAAACAACCAAAAGTAAAACTTGGACATATTTGCTGGGAATACAAAGCTAGGCATTTAAAGGGATTTTTCTTTCCATTTAAAGGGAGTGAAAGTGGAGGGCAACAACCTCAAAATAAAGGAGGAAAGGAATATGATAGCAATGAAAAATGTTTAAAAATTATAAACTAAATTAATATCTCTTATCAGATTTTAAGTTCCTGCCAGTAGCAGATCTCTCATCTTGGTTACAACTTGTGCTTTTCCTTTTTTGGTAGCCTGTCACCCTTCTATAGTAAGGTGGAATCAGAGCAGTTTAATAAACTTCAGACCTGAGTCTTAGCTGAATTTTTCCAAATGTTGGAAAAGGCAGATCTCTCCACCCAACTAAACGGAAAAGCATATGTTATGTAAGCTAATCTATGTCTTGCCCTTCCATCAACCTCTATCCAAGAAAAACAAAAAGAATCTCTTAATCCTTTCACACTCTAAATAGGCTAACACAGGAACTGGCAAACTTTTCCTGTAAAGGACCAGATAGTAAATATTTTAGCCTCTGTGGGCCATACAGTGTCTGTCTAAACTATTCAGCTCTATTGTCTGTCATCTACAGATAATATGTAGATGATCACAGGTGGCAATTTTTCAACAAAACTACTTATGAGCACTGAAATTTAAAGTTAGTATCATTTTTATATGTTGCAGAATATTGTTTTTCTTTTGATTTTTTAAACTACTTTAAAACCTGAAAGCTATTCTTAGCTCAAGGGCCTCACATAAAAGGCGGCAGGCCAGATTATACCCACTGTCATAGTTCGCTGACCCCTAGACTAGAGAATGATTGAAATTCATGAGGCACATTGAAGGGAAAAGGAAAAAAAAAAGGTTTCATTTTCAAATCAAATGATAGCATTTAAGCTTAAAGAGGCTTAATAATGTTTTATATATACTGTCTGATTCTGTGCATAAGACAAATATCAAACGAATATGAGGATGCTGGAATCTAGTTCTTCAACATGGGAACACTTCATACCAGTTGTCAATAGGTCAAAATTCCATCCTATTTTAATAAGCTTTTTTTAATTACATATGACATTGACTTGTCAATGAAGGGGGTAGGTGGAGAGAAAGAAGGGAGAATAATTTTAAAATACAATGTATTGAGGCTGAAACCTGCATAACGTTTATGCCTAGACCTATGGTCTGAGATCTGTGTTTGTGAAGGTAACTTTGCCATGTCTGCCCATCTGGTTTGATGATAAAAGTAGATATAGTCTCAGCCATGCCGTGTTTGGCAGCCAACCCCTGCACTTGTCAGTGAACTTCTCAGAATGTCTGTTACTGCTCTGTAAATGGGATAATACTATAGGACTGCCAGGAGTCAATGAAAAGATGTGCTTTTAAATGAAAGTACTTTAAAAACTAAAAACAAGACAAGTAATAACAAGTGTTGGAGAGGTTGTGGGAGAAAAAGGAACTCTTATACACTGCTGGTAGGAATGTAAATTGGTACAGCCACTAAGGAAAACAGTATGGAGGTTCCTCAAAAAATTGAGAATAGAATTACCATATCACCCAGCAGTCCCTCTTCTGGGTACCTACTCCAAAAATTTGAAAGCTCTTATCTATAAAGATAAATGCACCCTGATATTGATAGCAGCATTATTCACAATAGCCAAGACATACAAACAACCAAAGAGTCCTTTGATAGACAATTGGATAAAGCAGATGTGGCACACACATATACAATAGACTATTACTCGGCCATTAGAAAAGATGAAATACTGTCATTTGCAAAAACATGGATGGATCTTGAGATCATCATGCTAAGCAAAATAAGTCAGACAGAAAAAGCTGAGAACCATGATTTCAATTATATGTGGGATATAAAACAAAGCAACAAACAAGAGAAACAAACAAAAACTCATAGGCACAGACAACAGTATGGTGGTTACCAGAGGTAAAGGGGGTCAAATATATGGTGACGAAGGAGATTTGACTTTGGGTGGTAAACACACAATGCAATATAAAGATGATGTATTATAGAGTTGTACACTTGAAACCTATATAACATTATTAACAAATGTCACTCCAATACATTTAAAAAGTAGATAAATCAGAAGATCTTTCTTGTTAGACATCCCCGTCTACTTCTTTAGCCTCATCTCCATGTGAATCTTTCACTTAGCCATGCCGAAGTTTTCAGAAAATTTCCCATGGCCTCCCCATGTCCAGATACTGTGACAATTCTTCTCTCACCATTGTTACTATATTCATCATAATCCCCCCCACTGAAGAAAACAGAGCATAAGTGCTTGAAAGGACAGATGATGATAGATAGATCTGCCAAATAACAAATTTAATAATTAAATTTCTATCAGTTTAGAAAAAACACTGACACAGGGTCCAGGTAGACCAAGCTTTTGGATACAATCCCCTAAAACTAAAACTGAAAGTGACAAATGTTTTGTTTTATCCCCTAAAACTAAAACTGAAAGTGACAAATGTCTTGTTTTATTTTGATATAAAGATACATCAAAATTTTGCCAGCTTTCTTGAAGAGATGGGTTTTCTTCAGAAGAAAGTCTAAGGATCAGTGGACTTGATGTGTAATAGCATCTCAATTATCTTGTAAGAGAACAACAGGACGTCCCATCCTCTTTGTCTCTTTAAAGAACTATTCCTTAACCTTATCGGGTTATGGCCGGGCTATTAACTAGCTGGTAGCAGCCCTTTCTTAATGATGTAAAGCGCTTCAGGACAATGAGCTTTCTCCAGCTGGCAGTAACCTATTAACTACGTGCGGGCCATCAGCAGCATGGCCCATAGGGCTAGGTCCCTCTTTGGAGAAGAAACCAGCTTCAGAAAATGCCCTTCCAAAGTATGCCAAATAAAAGTCAAGACCTACCTGCTCAACACCCTCTCCCCCCTCCCCCAAAAAAGGGCATATCCTAAAACTTATCCAACAATATGCTTTGTGTTATTTTGTTTTCTCCAAGAGAAGCAGCATGGCACGATTATAAAAAACAAAAACAAAACAAAATCAAACAAACAAACAAACAAAAAAACAGGAATTAAGAGTCAGAGAGACTCCTGGATCTCATTCTCAGCTCTGCATCATACTGTGCCCTTGGGTAGGTTTCTAAGTCATTCTCAGCTTGTCTTTTCAATAGTAAAACATAAATGTTTACCTATCACAGGGTTATTAAGGGTTACTTATCACAGAGCAAAAGGCAGTAATTTCTAAAGGCATTCATAGAAATCACAGAATGTTAGAACAATGATCTCATAGCCTCCTCTGGTTTTTACAGATGAGGACACTGGGGTGGGGGGAAGGAGACCCAGCAATCAGTGTTTTAACAGGTGTTGGACACTGAAATGCCCACTAACTCTTTGCTACCTAGCCATCCAGGCTAGATGGTGAAGGAAGGAGAGGACATAGCTAAGTCCCATGATTTCCATGGTCTTTCATGACTATTCTCACCTGACCACTAACTGCTCCCTCCTCTGACCCCTGTTATAACTACTGTGTGATACACCTACCCTATTTGCCTGTTGTGCTTTAGTGGCATTTTATGTAATGGTGCTATAAAATACTGTTGTCTAATTATGTGTCAGTTTAACATGCAACTCAATTGTGCCTTCAGTCCATTTGTAAGTATTTCTAGGTAGCCATTCTTTAATTTTGCTTTATTTCTTCTATAATCCCACAAATACTGAAGTTGCATCAACATATTCGTTAAAGGTCTGCATCTTTATAGATCTTTAAACACACATTATATAGACATTATATATTCAAGAATTATGTGTGTACCCTCACTTATAGTTCACAGTTGTCCAGGTTTGATTAAAACTACTTAAAACATATTCCTGTTAACTTTAAATAGATACACCTTTTTTAAAAATGCATCATTAAAATGCATATTTTAAGAATGGCAGGTGTTTCAAAAAGCACTCAGTCTTGACATGTAGAAATTCTTTAAAAACACCTAAATACTGGTCTTGGAGTTCACAAATTAAGGGATGGTTAAATTGAACTATTTCTTATATGTTCAAAATGACTAGTTTCTAAATCTGTATCATTTCATTTAAAAAAAAAAAAAACAACTATAGCATTCTCTTAACCTAAAGCACATTTTTCAAAAAGTGCCAACACAAGGGCAGAATCATAAAATGTAGTAGAAAGTTAAAATAAAAGTAGTAAATTTACTGCATACAGAATTACAAAATATCTCATTTCTGTAATTTTTGTTTACAAATTACTTTTAAAAGTATACTCCCTCAGGCAAAAAAAAAAAGTATATGTATTATTTTCTTATACATGAAAAATTGACTAAGTGCTCTTGTTTCCTTAATCATCTTCCTCTTTCTCCATCTCATCTGGCTCAAGTCTCCTTCCATCCTATATGCACACACATCTATTTCCCAATTCAGGAGCCTCTACCTATCATAAACTCCTTTTCAATAAGCTTCATAGTGAAGAGAAAGAAGAGAGTGTCTACAATCACAGTGGCTACTTCCCTAAGTCTACATGCACTCCCTAAAATCATAGCAATCAGGATAGTGCCCAAATAATAACAATAAAACAACTCGCATTAAGGTCAACAGCTATTGTTTAAAAGTACAACTTTGACATTGATGACTTGCTACTTCTCAAGTCTTTCTACTTCTCCTTCTGGGACACTGTTCTCTGATTTTCTTTCTATTTTCCTGGTGACTCTGTCACAGCCTTCTCCATAGGCTTTTTTTTGCTTGCTGCAAATGTCAGCATTCTTCAGCCTTGAATCCTCAGAACTCCCTCTGCCCCCACCTCCTTGGTTGATATTTTCTTCCGGCCAATGATTCAGTTCAGCCTTCCCCAGAGGGCTCTGGACCTGTATATCTAACTGCTCATTGGGCACCTTCCCCAGAAGTCTCATATCACCCAAGTTCAACATGTCCTCAAATCAACCATTCTCCACCACCATGACCTTTCTCCCCAACAAATATGCTCCTCCTCCTATATTCTGTACCATAATAAATTCCACTCTTCAGCTCCCAAACCAATATAAGAATAATCTTAATTTCCACATTCATTCAACATCCTCCAATTGATTATCAAGTTCTATTGATTTTTTCTCAATATGTCTCTTCATTCCTCCATTTCTTCATTCATTTATTCACTGAACAAACACTATTGAGCACCCACTATGTGTCAGACACTATTCTGGATATCAAGAGCCTGAACGAAACAGATCAAAATCCCTTCCCTCTTGGAGCTTGCATTCTAGTGAGAGAGGTGGATAGGTAAATAAAATATACAGTATATGGAAAAGAAGGGAGAGAAGGAAGGAAGAAGAGAGGACTAAAGAAGAGAAGGACAAAAGGAAATATGAGGATAGAGAAAGTCGAAATTTTAGATAGATTGTCCAGGGACAGTCTAATAAGGAGATAATTGTTCTCATTTTATTTTAAACCTAGATTATTGATCTTGCTGCTTTCATTGTTGACTCTAACTCATCTTTCGTGCTGCCAAAAGAAAAATATTTCCAAAAACCATAATGTTATCATTCTCTTAAAATCCTTCATTGACTACCTATGGCTTTCAAGTAGATGTTTATATTACCTAAATTTAGCACATTAGCCTGCCATTATCTAGTCCCCACCAATCTAATCTGCATCAGTTCTGGTTACACCATGGAGCTGTACTCAACCACCTGCATTTTACTTCAAAATGGATGACTTTTGCGTGTACGACTCTATACTTTCATGTGTTTTTTTTTCTTTTTTCTATCTATAAATCTTTATTTTTTACACATTTTGAATTTTTATTCAGAAAAATATTAATCTCAACAAATTAAAAAGATTTTAAAACTGACAAAAGCCCCCAAAATAACATTTTAATAATTAACCACCTAATGTCTATAATTCTTGTTACCCTGCGTTTTTGTAAATTCTTTGATTATCTCTTCAAATGAGATGATTTTATCACTTTTATAAAAATAAAAAATAATAAAATTCAGCATTCCTTTAGCATGGCTGATTAAAGTATCTTTTTATTATCGATAGTTTAAAACTTTTCATTTAAGCTTTACAACTCATTACTGGCAACAGCATGTAAATTTTTCTACGTATAAATCTTAATCCTAATAATTCTGAAAATGCTCACCGTCTTCATAAGTGTCATCTCCTTCATGGGTGAAATCTACCTCAACCTTTAGAAAGTGTGTTACTCGATTTAGGTAACTTCATCCATAAAACAAATGCTATAACCTACTTTGCACACTTATTTGAAAACAAAATGAGAAAAAGTACTTCTTTTTTTTTTTTTTTTTTTTTTTAACATCTACAGCACCTGGTATTCTGAGGTGGTCTCCTATCCAAGTACTAACCAGGCCTGACCCTGCTTAGCTTCCGAGATCAGACAATCTCGGAATGGGCACATTCAGGGTGGCATGGCCATAGATGAAAAAGTACTTCTAATAGAGTAGTTGGCACAGAACAGAAGCTAAATAATTAGTAGCTTTTACCATATAATATACTGAATTGTCTGTGTTTTCCACTAAACCAGGTTTTCTCAACCTCAACACTGCTCACATTTGGGGTCAGATAATTCTTTATTGCAGAGGCCTGTCTTGTGCACTGTACAATGTTTAGTATTATCTGTGGCCTCTATCCATTAGATACCAGTAGCATCCTTCCAGTTGTAATAACCAAAAAAGTCTCCTAACATTACTAAATGTCCCCTAAGGGGCAAAATCACACCCTGGTAGAGAATTACTGCACTATTACCACAAGCAACTCAAAGGCACTCATTACTCATTATTGTGTCTCCAGTTATCTAGTACCAAAACAAGCACATAGTAGTTGTTAAATAAATGCTTATCAGTGAGAACCACAATCCTGCCTTCTAGCACCATAGATTAATTTTACCTATTTTTGAAATGTATGTTTTTATAGCTTCATCCATTCAACATTATAAAGTAAGATTCATTTATTTTGTAGTATTTCATTCATTTCTACTTCTGGATATTTCTTTTTTTTTAACATACTATTTTTTTTTTTAGATATGCTATTGTTTGGACATTTGGGTTATTTCTAATTTGTAGTTACTATAACTAGTGTCATGAAAAATCATTTATCTGAGTTTTGGTTACAAGTCAGGATAATAGTTTTGTTTGAATGAGGAGATGGGAATGATTGGGAAGAAATACAATAAGGATTCTTGGGATGCTGCTAACATTACTTCTTGATCTGAGTGGCAGTTACGTATGTGTGCCCACTTTTTGATAAGTCATTGAACTCTCCATTTATGATCTGTGAACATAGATATTTCATTTAAAAAAAAATTAAATACTACTAACAAGAAGACAGTTGTGCAAATAGAGAAAAAAGGCCAGAGGTTCTAGTAAATATCCTAAAATGCCAATATTCATGTGAAAAATAAATGTTTATCTTCATTTGTATCAAAGAAAAGCACATTAAACCACAAAAAAAATACATTTTTATACGTCTTGTAAATAATGTCCAGTGTTGGTGAGATCCAAAGGAAAATGTCTGCTATTTGTGAAGATGTAAATAGGTATAACTTTCCTAGAAGTCCATCTGGCAATATATATCAAAAGTCTTTAAAATATGTATTATGACTACATGTCAATTATGTCTCAATAAAGCTGAAAAAAATGTATTTTGTTTACACATATTTCTTATGAAAATAAATCAGACGAATGTGTAAAACTACATGTGTGTGAGAGAAAGAATCAGTATGTAAGGATATTCTTCATATAACTGCTTATAATGGTAAAAAACTAAAATCAAGTTTTCAATAGATAATTAGCTAAATATATTACAGTATATCCATTCAGGAGAATGCACACAGCCATATTTAATGACATAAAAAATATTCATAACCCATTAAAACACGTTATGAAATAGAAAAATGATACATTTGTAAGGAGAAAAAGACATAACTATGCACAAAAACAAAATGTTGAGGATAGATGCCAAAATGTTAACTTTTATCTTCAAGTAGTGTTTTTTTTTGTTTGTTTATTTTTGCTTGTGCTTTCCTTAAGGTCTATTACTTTCTAAATCTTCTAAAAAATATATGTATAATGATTTTCGAAATTAAGCTTTTTTATATAAATGAATTTATCGATTAATGAAAAAAAGAATCTAAGAGAAATATTAGAGTCAAAAGCAGCTCTTAGCATCCACAAGTGTATATATTTTTTTCACAGTATGCCTCAAATGACTATCAAATTGTTTCTTATAAGCATGTTTGAATTTCATAAGCTCCATTCTGTAAGGACTAAGAAGCCATCCTTAGCCAACATTTCATTAAGACAGTCTTCCTTTGGAGAAAGATGTTGCTTTACTTATTCTAGTTTCACTTAAAGAATTTTTTTAAAGCTATTGTTGCTTGCAGTATAATTTTTTTCTCTACTGTTGAGCCATAATCTTGTAAAAAAAACAAAAAGTGGATACGATTTCAGATTCCCTGTGATAGCTTTTCCAATTTAAATCTGTCCCATCCTCGGAATAGAATACAAGTAACAATGCAACATACACAAAGTATCTATGAAAAAACACAAATCATTAGTATGAAAGAACCATGATCATCCAGAGTTATACACTGAGAATTAAGAAATAATTTTCCACTTCCACTTTGCTTCACAGGAGTCTTGTTAATAAGCACTTCCTGTTGTACCAGACAAGCAATGATTTCCTCTAGATCAGTAAACTATAACATTAATTACAATAAATATTGCTGTTGTTGTAAACCCATTCACACACGGAGATTCTCTTGTCAAGTCTGATTTATAGCCACTGTTCTTTTCTCCACTCCTGAGAAAAGGGATCCTCAGCCAAAAGTGCATGTTAACCCCTGCCTGGGAGCATCTCTCTAAGGAAGACCCGTTGATACACTATGAGGTATTACTGAGTGACCAGCCATACCAGTTGGCCTAGGACAGTCCTGGTTTATACCCAATGCCCCTACACAGTTTAACAGCAGCCTCCTTCACTCCCTGATGTCCCTGGTTGAGTGACACTTTATATGGTCACCCTATCATCCATATACAGCATGTATAATGCTAGGCCTAGAACTTGGAATAAATTCCTAGAGCCATCTACATTCCTGCCTCATCTTCCTTATGTACTGATAGTCTGAAATGAAAAAAAAAAAAATGCACAGAATGTTCATGGACTCAAATCTTCCTATAGGGGGGGTCTAAAGCAATCTGAGTAGGACTCCATTTCAAGACAGACCAATCCGTCCATGGAAATTCAAATATTATGAGAGACAAATTGCTAGGTAGCCCAAATCAGACACCTTAAGGATAAGGTACATATTTGCAAAAATTGGCCAGTCTCTTGATATTTCTTGGGAGTTGTGCTCCTCTAGTTATTAATCTAAAAAAAAAAAAAAAAAAATCCATGAAATGGGAAGTAGATCCAAATTTCCTGTAAGCCTATATACTTCTATCTGTGTTAATGACAAAAGTATCCACTCGGTCACCTTAGCTAGAAACCTCAGGATTAAATTTGACTCTCTCTTCACTCTGTGAAATTAGTTACTAAGTCCTATTGATTCTATTTTAAATGTCTCTGGAATTCATTACCCCCGAAGCTTTCATTGGAACACTATTTCTACTTTGAGATTGCTACAGTAGCATTCCTCTACTTTCTATTTCTCTTCAATACACCTCTCTTGCTTCTGCTATAATTACCTTCAATAAAGCAATTTCTTTAGTCTGAACCCCCTGGGTAATATCCAGATTTCTTTGCATAGTACTTAAGAACTTTCATCAATTGTACTCAGCCTCCCTTCCCATCCTCAGTTTCAACCACACTTCTCATTAAGCACATGCTGCTCGATGGTTCTTATCCACAGATAGGTACTGCTCTCCTAGGAAGTATTTAAAAATGTCCGGGGACATTTTTGCTTGTCACAGGGATTTGAGGGCACAAAAGACATTTAATAAGCAGGGACTAAGGAAGATAAATATCCATGCGATGTAGAACAAAGAGCCTTGACAAAATGTCAACAGCACCTCAGATGAGACTGATTACCTGAGAACATTATTTTTACACATGTGTGGTTCCTTCTGTTTAGAATGTATTTAACCTCCCTCCACTAGTTCTGCCATCTTCCAAAATAATATTGTCATTGGATGAAACAAGTCAAACTCCCTTCCTATCCAAAGACCTCAGCTGATTTAATAGTCACATACACAGTGTGTTAATGAGAGATAATTAAATTACTCCCATAGCACAATGGCTGCCTACTGATTAGCACTTATTGTATTGAATTATGATTAAACTTCTTACCCATCTGTCATTTCACTCCACATTCCCCTTTTCTTTATCCCCTGTATCCCCTCAATTTGAACTCCTTAAAGAAACAGACGTTCTTTTGGTACCTCATTGATTTTTTTTTTTAATTCCAATTTTTACTATTTACCTAATGTTCTGTGAATGATTTTTGGATTAAAAGATGAAAAATTGTACCTGCATTCCTACGTATATATGTAAGAATGCCATTCCTTAATAAGCTTTTTTCTTTTTTTAAGTTGGTAAATTTAGAGCTCAGAATACTTTGAAGTAAACTAAATATTTTAGTTACATCTTTTATCAGTAATGGTGCTTTACAGAAATCTAAAATGCATGAATTACAAATTAGACTATAAGGTATTACAAATTAGGTAGAAGAAAAAGAAACTAAGACACTGCAGTAAACTGGAGAGAATGTTCCCAGTAAAAAGGTATTTAAATTCCCTTTTTTTTTCTATAAGTGCTGAGTAAGTATGCCTTACAAAGATCTGCCTACTAAGCTTGTGTTTGAGATGTTTGTTATGGAAAAATACTTAATCAAAAAAAGAGAGAGGGAAAGAAAAACTGTGTGAGTGCAATATACCTCTATATAAAAGATAAGTTAAAAGTGTTCTTATCCCACCCTACTAAATTTTTGAAGTTTAAGCTTAGAATAGTTCTACAGCATATTAAAAATACACTTTTTTTTTTTCAGTCAAAAATTTCAACTTAGCTCTTCCTAAGTTGCATAAACAGTAAAATAGGGTCGACAAAAGTCGATTGCTCACTGGCACATCTGTTCATATCTGGGGCTCGGTGTCCATAGAACCCTGACGGGCAGGAATGCAAACACTCTCCGTACTGGCGCATGCCTTCTCTTCGAAGAAAGAAGAACAACTTCTGCTGACATCGGCTGCATCCATTGTCCTTTGAACAAGATAAGCAACCCTTGCAAATGGGATTTGATACATAACTAGCTGTAAAAGAAAAAAACAAAAAACATGTTTAAACATGAATATGATAAGATTACTGGTCAATATAACATGCAGAGAAGACATCTTGTTCTTTTACTTTAATCAGGGATTCTAAACAAAATATCATCCACCACCCTCAAGAAAAATGATTAATATGAAACCAAACTTAGAAACAAAGAGGAAATTCAGAGGCTAGAAGCTCAAATTGAGTGGCACAATGAAACGTTAGACCAGACAGAGGTAGACCTCATGCCAGGGTCTTGAATCCAGACCAAGAAAGGTGCATTTAAAGAGCTGACATTTGGCTCTCTTTGTAGACTGGAGTTATGAGGGTGGTTTGTTCATGAAATAAGTACTAGAAGCTCCTATTCCAACTAGCCAGGGAAGGACTCCAACCCTGGATTAGGGTGAGCATAGGAGAGAAAACATAACCTATGAGAAATAAGTACCCCAAATCTGCAAGATAGCGAAGTGTGGGATCCAAGTTTAACTGACCAAGACAGTAAGGAGTCCTGAGTCAAGAGGGTAACAAAAAACCTTGTCCGAACCCAGAAAAATCCATGAGGAAAGAAACATAAAACTATCCTAAATTTTTTTACAACTCTGAGATCTAGGACCTTTGTAAAAAAACATTTTAAGATCAAAATGAACAAATTACATATACAAGAAAACCCCCATTGAGAGGAGTCATCAGTCTCAGTGAGAAAGACATTTCATACTTAAAGAATCAGAAATAATAGAACAATCTGAGAAAGATTTTTAAATGAGTATCTTTAGAATATTTGAAGAGATAAAATAAGAACTAGAAATCACACAGGAAGAAGCAGTATCATATAAATAATGCAAAAATTAAAAAGACATGAAAACTCTAAAACTGAAAAAAATCAATGGACAAGTTGAACGGTAGACTAGAAGAGAGGAAACTAACTGGAGGTTTAAAGAACTATAGCACAAAAAAAAAAAGATGAAAAGCTAAAAAAGGTAAGAAGCATGTAAAATGAAAAAGTTCCAAAACATAATTATTAGGTGTTGCAGAATCAAATTAAGAGAATGAGTAAGATAATATTCAAAGTGGTCATGGCTAATTAGTTTCCAGAATTAAAGAAAGGAATGTGTTCTTAAATGAAAAATTCAGAGACCTAAACAGATCAGTCTGCATTGGAACACAGCATATTTATTCTAAAGAAAGACGTCAAACCAGAGAGAAAAAGCAGATTACCTGAAAAGGAATAAAAAGTTGACTTCCAGAAGACTTCTCACCAGATACTTCAAGTGTTAGACAATGCAATATTATCTTCAACATGCTAGGGAAAAGTTATCGAACTATCATTCTATAAGTAATTAAATGATAGATTAAAAATGAGGACAAAATAAAGATATTTTTAGCCAAAATAAAGGCAAAGAACTTATTATTCAGAAACACTCACTAAAAGAACTAATAAGCTGTATATATTGGGGAAAATAAAACAGAACCAAGAAGGAAGTAGAATGTAATAAGCAACAATGATCAAACCACTTGAGAAACATGTTGGTATACCTATAAAAGTATCGATTTAAAAAAAATAATGATTAATTCCCACTATTTAAAAATAATACATATTTTATATTCAACAGCAATAACATGGAAGACTTGAGGGAAGCCAAAGTTAAAGCACTCAAAATTTCTTTATTACAAGTGATGAAGACCAATATAAATTAAACTTTGTTAAGTTAAATGTACTTGCTAAAACTCTAGATAGCAACTACAAAAAAAGTAATATATAACTCTTACACCAGATGTCATATATAACTTCCGAACCATATGTAATATATAACTTCTAAGATAGGTACAAGCAGATGTAATAAATGTATAAAATATGAGTAGGAGGTAACAATCCAAATGTTCATGAACAGAATGGATAAACTGTGATTTATTCATGATATGAATTTTAATGATAAAAAAAAAGATTAAACTACTGATCCAGACATAACCTTGAATGAAACGCATATACATTTTGTTCAGCAAAAGCCAGACCAAAAAAAAAAAATTGAAGTATGTTCTGATAATTCTATTTATATTGCTGTCAAGGACATGTAAAGCTAATCTATGGTGACAGAAATTAGAACACTAAATGCCTTGAGGTTTAGGGACTGACTGAAACAGGCAGTGGAATATTTGGCAGGTATATTAGTTTCCCAAGGCTACCTGAACAAATTACCACACATGGCAGCTTAAACAACAGGATTTATGCTCTCAGTTGTGTAGACTAGCAGTCTGGAATCAAGGCGTCAGTAGGGCCATGCTTTCTCCGAAGGCCCTAGGAAAGAATGCTTCCTGGTCTCTTCTGGAGGCCCCAAGCACTCCTCGGCTTGTGGCAGCGTAACTCCAATCTCTGCCTCCATCTTCACGCAGCCTTCTTCCTTGTGTGACTCCGTGTGTCCTTTCTGTTTCTTATAAAGACATCCTCATTGGATTTAGGGCCCACCTTAATCCAGTATGATCTCAGATTCATCCTTACCTTAATAGTATTTGCAAAACCCTATCTTCAAATAAGGTCACATTCTGAGGTTCCAAGTGGACATGACTTTGGGGGTGAGGGACACTATTTAATCCACTATGGGAGGTGATGGAAATGTTCTCATCTTGACTGGATATTAGCTACACGAATGTATATATTAAGTCATCAAACTGCACTTAAGACCTGTGTATTTTTTATAAATAACGTGTATAATTTATAGGTAAATTATATCTCAATTTTTAAAGAAGAAAAATTGGAAGGAAGGCCATACAATAACTTCAGGATAATGTAGTTACTTGTAATCACATCTCTTTTGAGGATTTATAGACTATATTGGATGTTTGTCTATAAGATACTCTTTACTTTTATGTATTTTTTTTAAATAACAGAAATGTCGTATTGGAGAGACAAAGAGGGGATAGTACTTAGTAAATGTTCAAATAGCAACTTAAAATTGATATATGAACCTTATGACATTCACTACACCTGGTAATAAAAAAAGGGTAACTTCAAAGAAAGAAAATACTGTTTCCAACCCTGATATAAAATTCAGAAATGATACAATCTAAAATCTCATTATAATTTCTAAAATATTAAAAATTCATGTAATTTTTAGTTACAACTATACCAAGCAAGGCCATAAATATAATAAGATATATAAGGTCACAGTGACTTCATTTTATTGGGTTAACCCACAAAAGAAAGCAAGAAGTAATAGAAGACTCATCAATTATTCAAACTTTTAGCTTTGAGGCTGCATTCTGTTCACCTTACATATAATCTTTATTGCATAAAAAAACCAACATCAAGCAATAAGTTTTCAGAGTAGCAGCTATACAACAAAGCACCTTGTATACCACACCCATCTTTTACTAATAATATATAATTCATCATCCAATGTATTTACAGCTACTTGTAGCAGATCCATATAGATTTCAGTTCCACAAGATGCTCTACCTGCCTTTGACCCTAATTTGACCTTACAGTTTCTCTTCCAGAGACATCCCAAAACCAGGGCTTAGTCTACCTTTCAGAGAAGGGACCAAAGAAGAATCAAAGCATTAAGGGTCAAGATCAGGACCATTAAGAACTATT
>NW_011888930.1:2639893-2640232 GCF_000151845.1 Pteropus vampyrus
CACCTTACTCTGATGAGATCATTATGATTTACAAGCATTTTCACATAGGTGACTGAAAATACACCTATACTATTTAGAATTTCTCCAGCTGCCTTTTGACGAGGTTTTATTCGGATATTGGTATTGGTGTCCTGAGCAGGATGCAAGCATTGAACGTGTAAGTTTCAAAAAAAAAAAAAAACTGGGCTACAGCTCAACTTCTCTGTGCAAGAAAGGGGTAAAAATTGGGGAGAGGCTCTTTTTCGTGGCGCCTCTAAAGCGGTCGGCTGCTTCGGGATGAAGCTGAACATCTCTTTCCCAACCACCGGCTGCCAGAAGCTCAACAAAGTGGATGATGAA
>NW_011888930.1:2640282-2665102 GCF_000151845.1 Pteropus vampyrus
ATCTCTTTCCCAACCACCGGCTGCCAGAAGCTCAACAAAGTGGATGATGAACAAAAACTTCGGACCATTTATGAGAAGCGTATGGCCACAGAAGCCGCTGCTGATGCTCTGGGTGAAGAATGGAAGAGTTATGTGGTTTGAATCAGTGGTGGGAACAACAAACTAGGTTTCCCCATGAAGCAGAGTATCTTGACCCCCAGCCAGGTCCACCTGCTACTGAGTAAGGGGCATTCCTGTTACAGATCACAGAGGCCTCGGGAAAGAGAGCACAGGTCTGTCTGGGGTTGAATCATGGATGCCAATCTGAGTGTTCTCAACTTGGTCATTGTGAAAAAAGGAGAGAAAGGCATTCCTGGTCTCACTGATACTACTGTGCCTCGTCACCTGGGGACCAAAAGAGCCAGTAGAATCTGCAAACGTATCGATCTCTATAAAGAAGATGACATCCGTCAACATTGTGAAAAAGCCCCTAAACAAAAAAGGTAAGAAATCTAGGACCAAAGCACCTGAGGTTCAGCGTCTTGTCACTCCATGCGTCTTGCAACATAAACGTTAGAAGATTGCTTTGAAGAAACAGCAGACTAAGAAAAATAAGGAAGAGGCCACAGAATATGCTAAACTTTTGGCCAAGAGAATGAAGGAGGTCAAAGAGCAAAGCCAGGAACAGATGGCCAAGAGACGTAGACTGTCCTCTCTGAGAGCTTCTACCTCTGAGTCCAGGCAAAAATGAGATTTTGTAAGAGTAACAAATAAATAAGATAAGACATCAAAAAAAATTGGGGAGAGGGCAGATAGGGTGCTGAAAGCTGAATGAGAGGAGGTGGCGACTGGGGAAGAAAGCCCAACTCATTTTAATTTTCAGGGTTGTCTAAGAATGGAACCCACCTTAAGCACAAAGACCCTACGCATGATATTTGGAGTATTTTATGACTTTTGTGAAAGAGAAATCCCTTAAATAGGAACATCCAGGAGACTAAGGCAAGGGCAAGGGCTGCTGCTAGAGCTGCATCAGACGTAGCCCCACTCTGCAGAGCCCTTTGCAACATGTCTGAGAGTAGTTTGCTGACTGCCTTCTGCTTTTCGATTTAACTACAGATTTGAAAAGGCAATATCAAGGTAACCCAAACCCCAAACTTAGCTTCATAAGTAAAAAGAGAATTTGAAAGATTTACGCAAATAGCAGAAGGCTCTCTTTACCACAGTCATCACAAACTAAAGCTGAAGCTATACTCACTTTCAGTTCAAAAGTTAAACCAAGAGCTCTTTATCACTATAAATCACACTCCGTAGTAAAAAACATGAAGAAAAAAAGAATTACAAAAGTAAGAGAATCAGCATAAATTAAAGGCTTTTTGTTTTGTTTTTATGTATCAGATGCCAACTTTCATCTTAACCACAAAGATTTCACAGTCAACAAATTGTTATCTACATTTTTTTAAAAAGTATTCTTAAAATCATTGAAAGCATTGCTTTATTTACTTGAACCTTGACTGACTTAATGAAAATGAGTTAGGCAATACTTACCTGAGTCCATATCTTAGATATCTTTATAACCCTACACATGAGGAATTCTCTTAAACAAAAATGATGTGAGCCACACCCAACCTAAGTGCTCTCTCTTCCTTCCCCCCAAACTTCTTTAGTCATTAAGAATATTCCTCAAGCTGAAGGACACGAGCACACACAACTTTTGCAGTTTGAAGCTTTGTGCCCCAAACCTCAAATAGACTTTTCAGTTTAATTAACCACTGCCCAGTGTCTACTATCCTTGTAGCCTCTATGTTATAAATCAGTAGCTTAACAGTTTAACAAAAACTCCATCCGTTATGGGGTAAGGACACCAATCTCTGTATCTAAAGTCTGGTAAACACAGACATTTAAACATGACTAATTTATTTTGTCAGGATCTTAATAAGTCAAATGGCTTTGCCTATTGCTGTGAGATTTAATTCAAGTGTGCAGGTGAATAAACAGATCTTAATTCCCAGCTCCGATGACCATGTTTATTTGCTCTCTCTGTAAGCTTCAACTTTTCCTACCCTAAAGCCTGCTGAGATCCAGAGCGTCCTCATTCCAACCAAAACACTCTTCTAAAACTAGACCCACCCAAAATTCTAAAGATGAAATATATCACATAAAACAAGAAAACTCCTCGAAAAGGTGCTAGTGGTATTAACACAAATCCACGCATATCTCCTTGACAGGGAAAGAAATATGTGGCTATAGAAAACAAAAATCATGAGGCAGAAACCAGGTAACAATACCTATGTCACTAACAAGTATATCGAGAGAGAAAAACAGTATAAGTAGTTACTTTTGAGTCTAATTATTTGATTTGTATTCCTCTTAAATTACAATGGACTTTTTTTTTTAATGAATCCTAGTATTTTAAGTTTGATCCTTTGTTAAATCAAATTCAGTTATTCACGTTTTATCCCATAGAGCATTTTGTGTAGGTGTTGAATGCCCATCTGTTTCTAATACACTCCTAACACTTTTTTTAAAGTGCTCCCCTGTTTCTGGAGTTAGCCTTTGCCAAGCAAGAAGAAATCTAAATTCCTTTTAGGTGAAAGCATCCATTCCTGACAAAGGTACAAACTTCTAATTTTGAAAACAATGGGACTGAACAATCGGCTGTTGGTACCTCAGCCTCATTCTATATTTACTTGTTAAATAATGTTACAAGTTTAATAGATTTTTAAATGAATAATTACTATTAACTTCATTGATCAAGCTTATCATAAAATTGCTAATATTTGTCTCTACTCAACCTCAAATTCAACATAATTTTTTTTTTTCTATTCTGGAATATAAAGCTCTTTTTAATTAGAGTTGACATACAATGTTGTATCAGGTATACTCATGTGATTTGACATTTATATACCTTACAAAGTGATCACCACAAGAAGTCTAGTAACCATCTGTCACTGTGCAAAGTCATTGCGATCTTGACTATATTCCCTATGCTGTACGTTACATTCCTGTGACTTACTTATGTTATAAGTTTGTACCTCATAATTTTCTCCATCTTTTTGCACATTCCACCCACCGCTCAACCCTCTGGCAACTATCAGATTGTTCTCTGTATCTGTGTCTGTTCATTTTGTTTGTTTGTTCATTTGTTCAGTCAAGACACATATTTAAAAACAAAAACCCTATCTCCAGCACCAAAACCGGATCCTATGCAAATCAAGTTGGGCATAGATCCTCCCACTAGAGCTTGGCACCACTGGGATAAAAAACAATCCTGTAATCATGTGTACTACCAAGATCAAACTCAACTAAGCAATCAAGATCATGGATTAGGAGCCACACAAGATTTGACTTAAATGAGAAATAGCTATCTTAGGATACTTTGCTTAGTTTTACATTAAATTTTAAGTATTTATAGAAAATAATACCATAAAACATGTAATCTGATCTTTGATACAAAGACAACAAATTTTAATGTTCTAGATGTTCACCATTATAATCATCATGCCCTTGACAAAAATAAATGTTAAAATTAACAATGTTAAGAAAGCTTAGACAGTGATACATTTCCATATGTCCATTAAAGTTTTAGAGGGCTAAATTAACATTAATTTAATCTAGAAAAAAATTTTGAGCATAATAATAAAGGGAAAACTTGCACTAAAAAATTCAAAATTTTAGAACCTCTATAATTAAACCATATTTCCTTAATCTTTTTTTATCTTTTATCATGAGTTCTTCAAGAGATAATATTTTTAGATAAAAGGCTTACAAAACTACTCAAAATACTGGCTTTGAGAAATCCATATTAATTGGCTGCCTGAAAATATTATTTGATAATTAATATCATTTCACCTGCCTAAAATACATTAATTAGGAATGAAAGATTGGATATATCCTTATCTAGAAGTACTCCTTGGGAAAATAATATTTCTAAAAATTAATAAGCCCCCAAAATATGGAAATCATCTCTAGAGATGAATATTCTTAATGACATCAGGATTAGAAAGATCTTTAATCGGGTGATTTTGCTTCTCCTACAAAAGTATGTATTGCACTGTACGAAAATTCAAATAAAGCTACTAGGAGATTTTAAAATCTCCTAGGAAGAAAGTTAATAGAGCCACAGATTTATTTTTTTTACACATGAAGTACTTATAACTTAAAAAACAAAACAGAGAAAATTATTGTAATTCTAGGCTTCTAATTACTCTCCAGTGCCAGCATCATTTGAGCCCTAATCCTCATAGATTGGCACCTCAGAAGTATGTTTACAATCACAATTAATTATGGCCATAGTGTTGTTCATTTGATAGGATATATTTTTACACAGCACGGGGAAGCAGAACGCCTCTATGAGGCATGGCATGTGGGCTTCAAGTGTCACTTACTAAGACGTCACAAGGAAGCCCAAAATACTCAATAACTGTAGGTCGCAGAAAGATGATAAACCAAGATACGTTGCAAAATAAATGTGAATGGAGGAGTCTTAAATGGGTCTGTTTGAGGGCACAATAGACCTGCCTAGAACATGATAAACACCTTCTCCTTCTTATTTAACATGTCGTGACATCATTAACATTCAAGACACTCTGCAAAACTGGAGGAGATTGAAGGTATGTACCAAAGCAAACAACCAGTCGTCAGAGAAAAAAATAACTTTAGTTCAACACATTTTACCTTGAGACAAAACAGTATCCCTTCAAAATATTTTGTCCAAAACGCAAGCAACTGAAGCAGATGTGGGTTGCACATCTGGTGATAGGAGCTACAGATGTCCCCTTAGAGCTTCTGAATGAATGCACATCAGTCAAAATGCCTTTTTATCAGCATCCATCAGGTCCTGACCCTCAGGACTCAACACCACAGAGAGAAGCTCAAGGAATGCTAAAATTAGCACTTTGACATGCTAGTTTTATGCACTGATCAAGGGTCAGTCATACCCCAGCCTATGCTAGAGAGAGAAGCTCAAGTAGAAACATAAGAATTGAAATAAATTAAGTGGGATTTAGAAATTCTCCAGGAACATACTTTCAAAAGAGCCATTAATACCCAAAGTCAAGTAAAAAGACACACATACACACACACACACAAAAAAAAGCTATGTATAGACCCTGATGAAAAATTAAAATCAAGAGCCCTCGGTTTAGCATATATAATTCCCTAAATGATGACATGATGAAGTGGTTCCCCTAATTAACACTCACTTTGGAAGCCAAGCCCTATAAGAATTATTCCTTTCCCCTCTCCTATAAACTCTTTGACACAAAAATCTTAATGTGTATCTCTACACTAGATGTTAATTATGACAGGTAATGGGGGTATACATTTAAGGATCAGAACACACTCATCATAAAATTAAGCTATAAAAGTGGGCAAAATATGCCACCAGAATCAAAAGCTCTTCAGCTTGTACAATGTCTACCACCAATAACGCCGATTCGTTGATGAAATCAGAAAAAAAATATGAGATTGGTTTAAGACTGCTAATTTTCCCAAAGATATATGATGTTTTGAAACAAGGGATGAATCATATCTTATGTTGTATAAAATAAGCCACCTGTTTGAATCCGTGAGAGAGAAAAAATTTACTCCCTAAAACTATTCTAATGCCAAGAAAACAGTAAGCTTATAGTTAGATGCATGTGCCCCTATAAGCCGTAGCAAGAAACTGCTGTGTCGTAGAGATTACTCACGCCCAGTGTTGGCTTGGGTTTTCACAGCATAGTTAAAAAAAAACCCATGGAAATGCTGACAGACTGTTGGTGCTAATGGTGACTGCAACAGGAGCAGATCTAAATATGTACATTCAGGAAGATTGTGAAACCACCACTTTCACATGGTTCCATGCACACACAAGAAGATAATCCAATTATTTGAATCCAAAACAACAAAAAAGGCTCTCAAACAGAGCTAAATTTTTATTCCATAAAGTGCTTTTAAATACCTCATATACTAACACTATTTCAAAATAGTTTTGCATACTTCCTAAATACTGTAATGTAAGTGCCATACTGTCTGACCTATCTAACTGCCTATAGAAAAACAATCTCCCCCTCCTGCCTAGCCAAAGATTAAATTATGTTTTTTGGTTTTTTTTTTTTTTTAAGTAGAGAAGGGGTAGGATGGAGTCTATTCAACATGCATTCCCATTGTGTACAAGTTATTTGACTATCCCTCATATACCACCTGCTTCCTAGAATAGAAATTAGTTTGCCAACTCCTGTTTATTCCACTATTTTAATTTTAAAACAATAAATGGAAAGCAAACTGGATGGCTTATGTGGTGTCATAAACACAGCCCTCAAGAAATATCTGTGTCATAACTAGCCAGATTAAAGACTCCATGTGTTTTAATGTGGAAACTTCCATGGGTCAGACCACTGTGTTTTAAAATTGAGAATGAACGCTGTTAGCTACACTGTCCTAGAGAAAGGTTTCTTCAAAGATAATAAAAAACTTTTAAGTTGCTTTAATGAAAAACACACTGACAAAGCCTCAGGGCTGACAATATTATCATGCAACAATTAGTTATTCAGGAATACACTATGATGCAAAAAAAAAAGTGAAAGCTCCAGTATATGCATCGCGGGTCACTGTTGGTAAAATACCACATACATTAACAAAAATCAGAATGATCCGCTACTAAATCTCCAGGGCTACACAGGATTTATTTCTCAACAACTTTTTAAATCAATTCCCTGCATTTAACATTTATAAACAGTTTGTCTTAACGTGCTTTGCTTATTTGCTAACTTCACAGCAATTCGTACCGTAGACCCAGTTTGAAATCTAGCTGCTTTACCATTCTTATTCTCAGAATGTTCTGTCTACTCAGAACAAGGAGAAATGAAACAGAGAAAAGTCAAGGTAGGGGAAAGAAGAAAAGAAAATGAACTTTGTGAACATGCTACGTGCCAAATGGCAGGCTACACGCTTTCATACTTTTTGAAAGTAATGCTTATTACTCATAATTTCTGTTTATCAAAGTGAATAAACAAAGAGTTTAAGAAATCTTTCCGAGGTCATACAGTTTGTTAGTGACAAATCTGAATCCAGCTCCAACCTCTGATTTCAAAAGCCATGCTTTCCATTTCTCTATTAAGAGTTATAGAGACAAAAATGCACTATACCATGATTAAAACTGTGATAACTTTCTTTCAAATTACGCTGGACCCTTGCAATTTTCTCACTGCCCCTTTGTTCTGTTTGTAGCTTCAGCAAAATAATTGAAGTTACTTTTGATCATTAGTCACTAAGAGTAATATACTAATTCTTTCCTAACATAACTAGGGAGGTATTAAGTCTCATAAACCAACAAAATTAAGATGTCATCCACAAAAACAATTCAGAATAAAACAGCTGATACACAAAAAAGGATAATGGGGGAAACTGAGTTACAGGTTTCTTCTGGCAGAAGTTAAAGTCTTCAGATTATAAATGGAAAGTCTTTTAACTGTTTGGACATACAGCAAAAGGCCAGCGCTTTTTAAACAGGGATCTCCACTTGACAAGTTCAAAGAAAACAATCACCCCCAAACCATGCAATTTCCTGCAAATGGGCCACTCTCCTCACTGTCTTTGAAGACAGACCCCATCCTTGCCAAGAGGCTTTTGAAGTAACACAGCAAGCATACCTATATAATTAGAAAGGCTGAGTAAGCTATTCAAATGATCAAAACTAGACTTTCAAGATGCATAAAGTGGGGAGGTATGGACTGACAGACTGACACAAAGAAGAGAAACCTTTGCTCTGACTGATTTGGAGAGCAATTCGCCACTGCTCACTGACCATCATTCTCCACTCCCTCCAAGCCTTAGAAGCCAAAAGCAAACTACATACATACACATTAATGGAACACTAAATAGTGTTTGGTCCTTTTAAAAAAGTGGCAAAACTGTATGTATTATGTATATACAGACATAGATGTGTATACAAATGCATGCCTATACTATTTTTCTCAATCATTCGAGTGTAAGCTACAGACATTATGCTCTTTCATTTTTGTCAGTGTTCACTGTTTTTTCCCCAAAAACAAGGGCATTGTCTTATATCAGCCATGTTGATACAATACTATTTTCTAATCCACAGTCCGTATTCAATTATTCCAACATCCTTTATATCTGGTTTTTTTCCCCCTAGACTAGAATCCCATCCAAGATTATGCATTGTGTTAAGTTGTCCTGTCTCTTTAATCTCCTTTAATCTGGAAGAGTTCCTTTTTCATGAGCTTGACATTTTGGAAAAGAACAAGTCAGTTATTTACAGAACATCCATTTGGGTTTGTCTAATGTTCCCTCATGTCTGGTCATGCATTTTGGGGTCAATGTGTGGTGTTTTGTCCTTTTCTTGGGCACATCAAGTGGCACATGAATTTGATTACATTATTGGTGATGTTAACTTTGATCTCTTGGTTAGGATGGTGTCTGCCAGGTTTCTACATTGTAAAGTCACCATTTTTCTCTATAATAAGAAATTTTTGATGAGGTACAGTAAGACTGTATAA
This sequence comes from Pteropus vampyrus, assembly GCF_000151845.1. Taxonomy (NCBI): domain Eukaryota; kingdom Metazoa; phylum Chordata; class Mammalia; order Chiroptera; family Pteropodidae; genus Pteropus; species Pteropus vampyrus. The sequence continues at coordinate 2,648,763 of NW_011888930.1, forward strand.
GTATCTTGTTCTTCATCAAACTTCCACGCACTCATTTTGGCATCTATTGATGATTCTTATCTAAATCAACTATTATTCTGATGGTTATCAAAGGCGATTTTCTAATTCCATTCCTTCTCCATGTATTAGAAGGCATCGTAGTGTTAGGAAGAGCTTTCTCTTCTCCCTCATTTGTCTGCTTGTTTGTTTGTATTAGTAGGGAATCATGGATTTTATTCAGTGGACTATAATCTGTTACTGTATTTAACATGTAACTTATCTTAGATTTGTTCAGTGAGAACCCTTTAAGGTGCTGTGGTTTTGAAATTGTATTTTATGTGCATGTTACTAAGTGTTTGGAGTAGAGATGAAAAAGATCTAAATTATTCTGGAAGATTGAAGAAAAGGTGGTAATATGAGTTGGGTCTTGAAGAGAAAGCAAGAATTTGCCATTTAGAGACTATCCCAAGGAGAGGGAGTAGTACGTGCACTGATGTATGCACAGTGTTGGGAAATACAATGACCAAAAGTTGAGTATGTCTGGTAACTCTTGGCCTAGCTTATTGACAGTTTATCTTCCAGACTCAATACTTAACTTGGATATAGGAAGAATATGTTGAGAACACAAAAATTATGATGTTACCAAGAGGTTTTTAAAAGTAGAATACAGAAACTGTGACCCTAGAAGTATAACCTAAGACTTTAAAAATGTATGTTTTTTAAAATTTTAGAAGGAAACAGGTTTGGGTTCACAGCCAATGTTTCTAAATTAGAATAGAAGAATGTTATATAATAATTAGCCTGATTTTTTTTAAAAATGATAATTTTCTCTGCTTTCTCTGTTTATGTACCAATATCTATATATCCACATAGATCTGTAGATAGAAAGATGGAAATACACATACATACATTTTTGGTAAACTATCTGAAAGTAAACTGCAGACAGTATAATACTTCACGTTAAATTCTGAGGCAGGCACCTTCTTAGAACATGGACATTGTCCTACATGTCAGATCTCAGAAACTTAACATCAGAGAATACTAATATTCTCCCTACATTCATAGTTCCTAAGCTATCCCAAAATGTTCTATTCCATCTATGCACAAACCAGTCAAGGACTGTGCATTACATTTGGTTTGTTTCTTTAGTCCTTTTAATTGAGAATACCTCCCCCTATTTTTTTTTTTTGTCAACATAGACATTGAGATTATTTTAGAGTCCAGGACAGCTGTCTTGTAGAATATTCTACAATCTGTATTTGAATGACTATAGCTACATAATTAACCTCTTTATTTTGCCATCATTAATGATAATTTAATTCACATCAAATCAGCATCATCCTAACACCATGAGGTGAAAGTGCTAACCGCTATACTATGGAATCACATCCTAAACATTTTTAAAAGTACCCAAATTTGTGTGTATATAATACAAAAACCACTCGCAAATGGTTTGCCCATTTTAAAGTCTGGTGACCAAAAGATGCAAATTAAAATGAGTCAACCTCACCATATATTAAGGTTTAGGAGATTGATAATTAAAAACTATTGGTAAGCATTTAGGAAGTGGGCATCTCATATATTGCTAATGGAAATATAAATTAGTAAAAATACTAGAGTATAATTTAGCAATATTGCCCTTTTCTGTTGACTAAGTAATGTCACTTTTAGGAATGCAGCAGAAAGAATTGGACAAAGACATAAAAATGTACAATTTACATCACAGCACTCATTTAATAATGAGAAGATAGTAAACAGCCAAAAATGTCTATCAATAGAATATTGAATAATTTATGTTAGATCTAAAATATTGACTTTAAAGGTCATTTATTATACAAAGCAATGTTAGTATAGAAGTATACTATGTAAAGAAGTTACATAGTAAAGAAGTTAGTATAGTATGTAAAGAAGGCTCTTTACATAAGAAACAATGTTGGAAGAAAGGCAGATTATAAAAACAATATAGTGCTCTGTTTAAAAACAAATACATATCATGTGTAATAGTATAATAGAGTTTAACTAATTTTCTCTTTTAAATTCATTTTTACCCCAGACAAGAAAAAGCTAAAGGAGTTTATCACCACCAAACCAGTACTACAAAAATGTTAAAGGGACTTATTTAGGAAGAAGAAAAAAAAGAATAAAATGACAGTAACTATATATCTATCAACAAGTACCTTAAATGTCAATGAATTAAATGCTTCAATCAAAATATATAGGGTGGCTGAATGAATAAGAAAACAAGACCCTTACATATGCTGCCTACAAGAAACCCACTTCAGATCGAAAGACACACAGACTGAAAGTAAAGGGATGGAAAAAGATATTTCATGAAAATGAAAACCAAAAAAAATCTGGGGTGGCAATATTTATACCAGACAAAATAGACTTTAAAACAAAGGCTGTAACAAGAGACAACACCCAGCAATTCCACTTCTGGGTATTTATCTAAAGAAATTTAAAACACCATGTGGCCATCTTAACAACATGGATGGTATTATGCTAAGTGAAATAAGTCAGAGAAAGACAAATGCTGTATGACTTCACTTACGTGTAGAATATTAAAAAAAAAAAGAACAACAGAAATAGACTCAGAGAACATTTTGATGGTTGCCAGATGGGAGGAGTGTTGGGGAATGGGTAAAAAAGGGGAAGGGAAGAGAGTAAGAAGTACAAATTGGTGGTTACAAAATAGTCATGGTGTTGTAAAGTACAGCATAGAGAATATAGCCAATAATATTGTAATAATTATGTATGGCATCAGATGGGTACTAGATTTATTGGGGTGATTACTCTAATCACTACATGGTACACTTAAAACTAATATTGTATGTCAACTGTAATTTAAAAAATAAAGTTTTTTTAAATAAATGCATTTTTAGCCCATAGCTTTGAATTCACCAGTTCAGGGGAAAGTTTCTCAAAGAAGTGTAAATGTTCAAATTTGTGGTTTCCAAATGGGATTTTAAAACTCTTGAAAGAAACAAAAACTCTCCCTTTAACCTTATTGTGTTCTGAATATCAGAAATCAGACACACAAAAGACAGAGCAAACTGTTCTAAATAAGCATGGAGGACTATGTAATCTGTCAATCATCTGCTTGGACAAGACAAAGACCCCATGAATTGGGAAGAAGAGAACACTCAGTTTAGGTTGAATGCATCTCTCCAAAGGGATCTGTGCTCTAATCTTAGGGGAATGGTGGAAGAAAAGAATATTCCTTTCCTGTCAAATTCAGGAGTCAGACCAAAAGATATTTGTAAAACCTGAGAGAGTGGGAATAACAGTGTGTACCCCTCCAACTCAGTGGCAGGCGCAGACACCTGGGGGTAAGGCATGTCAGAGAAAGGGGGGCCTAAGAAGTCCTCTCAATCCCAGCGCAGTCTACGAGACCATCCAAAATCTTCTCGCATCCCGAGAAGAGCTCAGAAGAGGCTGAGCCCACAGAACAACGATGGCCTGCAGTCGGGATGGAAGGAAGACGCAGAGCACGGCCAGATGAACGGAGCCCCCTGGGTTCATGCCACCGCGAGGGATGTGACGAGCAGGGCTAGACCCGGGCGAGCGAAGATCAGCAATAACAGCGCGTAGCAGTGGAAAGTGGCGTCAGTTTGACAAAGGCCCTCTGCTGCTTTCCTTCCCCTGAAAGGCTTGATGCGAATCTCGCTGAGAAGCGTGGAGGAGGAGGAGGGAAGGGCAGGGCTCGTCTGGGGGTGAAAATGGAAAAACACTTAATTGACGGAGTACATGAATTTACCAGGATTAATTTTCCACTACCAAGAGGAATAAGGCCTCGAGATAGACACTAAATTCAAGTTTAGAAAATAAAGTGACTTTGTTGCTGTGCTGGATTTATGTCTTAGGAAATTTCCACCTTCTACACACACACAAGTAAAATATCTTTAAAGAAACAGACGCAAAAATGTTAACAGTGGCTAATGCAAGGAGGAAGAATGAGTTGGTATCTATACTATTCGGCACTTCATAAATGTCTTCAATAAACCCACGTTACTTTTTAAATAGAAAACAAAGCTATTTTAGAAATAAAAGGTAAATAACAATTATTCTGCCTTAAAATGTTTTAAAGAAATTAAATAATAATTTGATTTCCTTTTTTTTTTTTTTTTAAGACAGATGAAGGCTATTTTATTGAATGACTGATCTATATAATCGCCAAGGCCACTATGCACAGGTAGGAGGGGTGGTGCTCTATTTCTTGGTCTCTTCTCCCTTGGACAGAGTACTGACGACTTCCTCTCGCTTGGCCCAGAGCCGCTCTTCAGGGCACTTGCGTGCTTCCTGGGTCTGAGACCTGCAGGGCGCAGCTTAGTCAGCCACAAGTTTCTTGCGAGCCCTGTCTGCCTTCAGCTTGTGGATGCGTTCTATGAGAATGCACTTGTTTTTGAACACGTTACCCTTAACTTTCAGGCACAGACTGTGATACTTGTGGCTGTCAATCTTAGACTCATGTTATCTTCTGCGCAGTCGGTAAAGAATTCTCATCCTCCTCATCTCAGGCATTCGAGCACTGACAGTGCCCTTTTGCTTACCTATGCCCATATGCCTGCCCTTTCCGCAGGCCAAGGTGTTTTCCCGGCATCGTACTCAGGAATGGACAGTCACAGGCTTCCCGATGATCACCCCATCTGTGATCGGCTTCCAAATCTGCTGACCAGAGTTGGCATTGGCGATTTCATCGGTTTCGCTGGAGTCCAACCAGACCTTCTTTTTGCCGCAGCGCAGACACCGGAGGCAAGCCTCTTCTGCAGCCTGAGCATACTCATGGCTGCGACCCCAGCGGCGAAAGGAAAGCTAATGCGGTTTTAAAAATAATTTCGGTACCAAACTACAATGGACCATTTGTCTCCATCTTTTAGTTTTTACTTTATCAGAGTTTCACATATGAAATTGAGGGGGGAAAAATCCCTGACATCAGTGGTTTACCTGTAAGAACAAAGTAGATGTGCCGTTTGAACCATATGCAGTAAATGCACATGCTCATCCCTGTAGAGGAAATAATTGGGCAGGGAAAAGTTGCTGTCTCTTTAAAAAGCACATAAAATCCTAATTATCTTAAAATATACACAGGAACCCGAAGGCCTTAATAACCTTAATTACAATTTCCTCCAAGTAGAACATTCATAAGCCTTAAATCCCTTTACTGTTTTATTGCCAGCAATTAGGCAAAATACACAGAACTGAAAGAGTGTGTGCATGTGCATATGTATGTTTAAATTTAACAGAATCGAGAAACATTTCTGTTATTTCGTCCCTGTTTTTCAATACAAAATGGAAATGGAAGAGAGATGGGAAGAATTCAGAATAGGTGGAAAGAAGGAACTTCTAGATGAGTTCAACATCCAAATAAATATATTTGGATCATGTTCATATAAATGATTTAATTAGTTCTTAAACTTTCCAAAAACATATTTAATGGGAAAGCTGAAACCAAGATTGGTTTTTAAAACTACAGTGCTGTATTAGCAAAGTGTGCAAATGTGAACTGTGCACAATGTGGTTCTCAGCCCTGCAGCCTCACGTGGAGACAGAATCTCAGGCCTCACCCCACACATACGGAATCCAGATCCACGTGAAAACAAGATCTTTAGTTGATTCCTACACATGGCTTAAAGGCATTTAGATCAGTTTTAAATGTAGCAACCCCTTAAGAAAAAGTAACAAGGAAAAGAAATCTCTGTACCTGACAACAGTGAAATTACCTGTATGCCTTCCTATAGATTAAAATCAAATGAAAAGGGGATTTTTGTATGTCTTTTTACCAGAAAAAACAAAATTCATAATTAAAGTAGAATCTACTTTATTCTCTCAATCTTAAACTGCAAATTAAAAGTGTGTTCATGTACAAGAGAAATGCCAAGGGTAAAAGATTAATTTCCTAGGGTTATTAGTTGATTCTGTTCAACCTACGATATGGGACACTACTACCATCTACTACACTACAACCAAAGCACCATCATAGTCAAGTTCAGGTTACATGGTAATGAAATCACCCCAAAATTTGAAAAATGGACTTTAAGAGTTCACTACATAAAGGAGAATTAACAAAAAAGGAAACATAAAAGTTAAGGTTTTCAAGTTTTCATTTATTGAAATTTACAATCCTCTTATTGGAATTTACTCTAAATTGACAACCCACACAAATCTGGCACAGATCAGAGTATAATGGGTCTTGCCACATTGGATCAGACTCATGATCCTTCCTGCCCAGGATTCTGATGATGGCACCAAGGGACATGTTGTGGGAAGAATGGCTATTCTTTGATGTCAACCTCAAAGGTTAGGAGTATACCCAAAACATCCTAGTTCCCTATAATAACCTATTATGGATCTGTCATCCACAAATTTAGTTAAATCATTTTTGAGGTTATTTATATTTTCCACCCCTACTTCCTCTTATAGTATTCAATTCCATAAGTTTATAACAAGTTGGGTAAGGTGATATTTTCTAGTCTCACATCTCACCAAATCTTGGAATAATGTAATCTTGTTATTATCAATACTATTCGTATCATCCATGACATTAAAAAAAAATTGCTATATATCCCCACAGCACATGTCTACATTCTTATTGATTTTCTATACGCCTCATGGGCAGGCAACTCCTATCTTGACCATTTTAGTATGCTTCTTGTATAATCTCCAATTTCACCATATGTCTCCTGGGGGGATTGTTAGTCTATTACAAGGAGTGGGTATACTATTAATTTATTCAAAGATAAAACAATATGCTCTTCTTGATTTCAAAATTCATTTCCTGATGATTTAAGACCTCAGTCAAAATTCTTAGGGATCCTGTAATTCCTCATCAATACTGGTAGCTTAAACAAACTAGAAACTTAACTGCCCATGCTTATAATTCACTTTCTTTGTGTCTTTTTGTCGTGTTTTTTGTTTTGTTCTGTTTTTCCTTGACACTTATATTTGTCCGCCATTGTAAACATAAATTCGTATGTCTGTTTCTGCACTCAGGTAAGCTCAAGAGCTTGCCCTAAGATTTCTCCTTATTAGCTTGGCCTTCTACTACCTGGTTGAGGTTACTATTGGCAACCAAAAATAGAAACTGTACACTCTTCCAAAATAGTAAATTAACTCAAGACTACATTGATAATCAACCTTTAATATGCCTACTTTGCTATATATTTCCTTTGTAGAAAAACGCCCCACATTACACCTGTGATTCCTAGGCCTAAATTTACTTGTTAACCATAGTAGAAGCAACAAAAGCACACTCTCCAAGTATATGGTGACAAAGTGTTTTTAGACATAAAGTTATATCATTTTCTTCTGATATACATACATGTTTAGATTAAATTTTTCAATATGGCTAATAACAGCATGATTAGCTTTAAAATATATATATTATTCTCTCCAGTAAGTTATTTAGATGGCTGTGGTACTACTCTTTATTTCACATCCTAATAATATGTCATACAAAAAAGTAAGTGACGCCATTTATGAGAAGTATTACATGTCTTACTTGAGAATTTTTTTACTAACACCTGAAGTCAAAGAACTTCAACCATGACACAGCTTCTCCTCTTAACCAAACTAATCAGCCTCCTCTGAGCCTTATTCTAGGCTAGGCCTTGACAGGGCCTGCATAGCCCAATGGTAGCAAGGATTCTGTTAAGTCAGTTTAGAGAGAATTCCTCATCCTTGATTTCTGATCACCCTCAATATCTAATCACATTCTTCATCCCCACTCTTGATATCCGATCACCTGACCTGCTTTCAGCAAGAATCTTTCAAGTCAGTTTAGCAAGAATTACCCTAACTTTGATATCTCCTTTTTACTAATTTTGTATCCACCAACCCTCTCTCTCACCCTCATCCTTGACTGTAAATCCTCATTTTTCCTTGCTGTATTCAGAATTGGGCCCAGTTATATATCTAGGTCTCTTTTCTCCTTTTGCGATAGTTCCTGAATAAAATATGCTTTTACCACTTTAACTGTTATCCAGCTCTAGTCCTCTTTGACAACCACAAAGAAAAATAAGATACCAACTATCAGCACCTATGATAACTTTGGAAGGTGAAGATGCAGAGAAAGGAAAGATACACTTCTAGAGAAGAGCATGCTCCTAACTTCCACCACCCACATGATGCTGGAGAAGAACTGCAGAGGAAAAGAAGAGTTAGATTTAGTGACTGTTACAGGAGAGCCCATCCTGAAGTTGACACCTGGAAGTGGGGAGATACCTATAGAAAATCTCTGAAAGTATCCAGAACCATCCAAATCTGTGAAGCAGAATGAAGACATTTTCTGAAATGTAGAGTCTCAAATATATATAAATATATATCATGTACCCTTTCAAAGTAAGTTACTGAAGGATATGCTCCACAAAAAACAGGGGAGTAAACATACCAAAAAAAAAAAAAAGTAAGAAATGGAATCCAGGTAATAAGATATTAAACACAAGGTAGAAGCAGAAAGAATCCCCAAGATAATGGTGAAGGAAAATTCCACTATCTGTGAAGCAGTCTATAAAGCAGTCAGTCTAGACTGCAGCATATCAGAAAATCTGAAAGAAGTTTCTTGAAAAGAATAAAATAAACTAGTTAGTGTATTCTAATATACCAAGAAGAGATTTAGGCAAGCTGAAGAAGGTTTGGAGTTGATTTAAGGGTATATCTGTAAAAGAAAAACCATCTCCAGGGAAAACAAGTTATGCAGGAAAGGAAAATATAATAAATATATATACACACTGTGTGGCTCAGCTATGTTTGCATAGTTATAAGAATATAAATGCCAACTACTCATCCTTCCAAAATTATATTATAACTATGCTGGAAGGATGGGGAGACGACATGCTTATGTGTAGCGAGGAAGGAAAGTAGTGAAAGTGAGCTAAATTCTTACCTCCCTTAGTGGAAATTCAATAAATAATGCCTTGCACTTAAAAAATAATTTTTAAAAAGTAGAGCAGGAGCAATAAAAGCATGCTACAAGTAGTTATGATCATAAATCCTCAAAGATTCTAGAAGAGTTAAAAGCAGGGGAGAGGTAGCAGTAGAGGCATTGGGACAAGGACAGTAGTTTTTCATAACAACCCTGGTAGAATTAGTTGACTCTAAATTATTAACTTTAATAAAAACCAAATTTTAAAAAGCAGAATGTGCTTATTTTCTTGTAATGTCAGTATAAGTGATTTATCTATATTTAGAAAAATTTCAATTTTATGGGATTAAATTGGAAGAAATTCCAAACTAAAGATTCAAATACATAGCACTTACCAAGTCAAAGGGAGAGAAATATACAGCTGAATGCTAAAAATTTGTGGGCTGTCAGCAATTAATATTACAATAGTCAAATTACCAGATTTTTTTTTTAATTGCTACCAATTAGAAAAGTATCAAAAAGCCTTTAGAATCTGGTCTCATTCTACGGTATCTTGCTTTATTCAGCAATTGAACAAAACTTATTTGATGTAAAGAAAAACAAAACATTATTTGCTATAGTGTTTTTATTTACTTAATTTGTATAAAATTATTCCCTTAATTCATATTTCTATTTTACCATGCTAAAAGGAGACTTCACTTAAATCTTGGCAGAAAGCAAGAGTTTTAAGACAGACACACACAGCTCACCTCATTCTATGATGAAGCCTTTGAGGGGACTCTTATTTAAATAGGGAAAATGAGGGAATTAATTAATACAAGTTATCACTATGCATTTTTATATAAAATATTTGGTTTATAAAGAAAGTGCCTATATTAATGATACACGGCATCTGTAACAAATCCTTCTCACACTGTACTATATTAACCAATATTTCTCAAACATCCTTTAGGTCAACGCACAAGACCTCAAGCAGCCAACCAGATTAACGAGGACCACATCAAGTAAAACCAGGCCACACAGAAGAACTCTCCTGTAGCAGAGGCAAAACAATATATGTATGATTTCAATAGTTTCTCAAGCTGTTCCAGTGTTGGCTAAAACTTACATCTTTCCAGACTTAGCAAAAATACAGACATTATCCAGGCCTAAGGAGTTTCATATTCAATCAGAATTAAATCTCTTTGTTCCTCTTAGCCAAAATGTCTCAAATTCTTAAATGGGAACAAAAAAGGGGGCAGAGATGTGATAGAAAATCCAGATAAAGCATTAAAAACGAATGTATGTATCACCAAATGTTAAGATTTTTTTCTGTAAAACATGAAGAATATAAAAGTGCTTGTACTCTGAATTTCATGCCTTCACGATCTTTTAGTGAATTTGGCTTTTATATATCATAATTTCATACTTTAAGAAAGATTTCCATATCTTGGTTATTGTGAATAGTGCTGCCATGAACATAGGGGTGCATAGATCTTTACAAATTAGTATTTTGGTTTTTGTTAGATAAATACCCAGAAGTACAATTGCTGAGTCAAAAGGTAGTTCTTTTTAAAATTTTTTGAGAAACCTCCAAACTGTTTTCCATAGTGTCTATATCATTTTGCAATCCCACCAACAGTGTATGAGGATTCTCTTTTCTCCACATCCTCGCCAACACTTGCTGTTTTTTGCTTTATTGATGACAGCCTTTCCAAAAAATGTGAGGTGATATCTCATTGTGGTTTTAATTTTCACTTCTCTGATGATTAGTGATCTTGAGCGTCTTTTCATATGTTTATTGACCATCTGTATTTCCTCTTCGGAGAAATACCTAGTCATATCTTTTGCCCATTTTTTAACTGGATTTGTTTTTTGTTGAGTTGTATGAGTTCTTTATCAATTTTGGATATTAACCCCTTGTCAGTTGTATTTTTTGTTGAGTTGTATGAGTTCTTTATCAATTTTGGATATTAACCCCTTGTCAGCTTCTCCCACTCAGTAGTTTGTCTTTTCATTTTGTTGACGGTTTCCTTTGCTGTACAAAACTTTTAGTTTTATATAATCCCATTTGTTTTCGTTTTTTGTTTCCTTTGCTCAAGGAGATATATCAAAAAAAAAAATTACTAATAGCATGATATATCAAAGAGTTTACTGCCTGTTTTCTTCTAGAAGTTTTATGGTTTCAGGTCTTACATTTAAGTGTTTAATCAATTTTGAGTTTATTCTTATATATGATGGATGAACAAGATATGGAAGGAACCTACATGCCCACCAATAGACAAGTGGATAAAGAAGTTACATTTCATATATACAATGGAATATTACTCAGCCTTAAAAAAGTGAAATTCTACCATTTGCAACAACATGGATAGACCTAGAGGGTGTTGTGCTGAGTAGAATGGGTCAGACAGAGAGAAATATGTGCCATGTAATTTCACTTATATGTGGAATCTAAGGAACAGAAGCAATAAACTATAAAACAGACTCACAGATACAGAAGACAATCTGCTGGTTGCCAGAGGGACGGAGGTTTGGGGTTGAATGAAAAAAGTGAAAGGATGAAGGAATATAAATTAGTAGTTACAAAACAGTCATGGGGACATAAGTACACCATCAGTCCCCAACCTTTGTGGCACCAGGGACCAGTGCTCCTATGAAAATCTAAGGCCTGATGATCTGAGGTGGAGCTGAGGCAGTGATGCTAGCATTGGGGAGCGACTACAAATACATATGAAGCTTCTCTCGCTCGCCCACCGCTCACCTCTTGCTGTGCGGCCCAGTTCCTAACAGGCCACAGACCAGTGCCTGTCCACGATCCAGGAGTTGGGGATGCCTGGAGTACAGCATAGAGAATATAGCCAATAGTATTGTAATGGCCAGATAGATGGGCAACAGAGTAATTAGGGGATCACTTCATAAACTATATAAATGTCTAACCAATGTACTGTATACCTGAAACTATTATGAAATTTAAAAAAACACACACACAGGAAGAAAAATGAGAATTAGAAAAAACATAAAAGCACCTTTTTAAAAAAAGAAAAAAGAGCAAACTTTAGCTAGACCTTGGTTTCCATCCTGCTTGTGTTGTATTTTCCCTCTTATTTTTTCCAGCTTTATTGAGGTATAATTATCAAATAAAAATTGTACATATTTAAAGAAAAAATAGAAAACAGACTTCATGCCAGCCTAAGACTTGCACAGTTCTCTTCAGGGAGGCAATATGCTCGGCTAAAATCCTGATTTCCCGGACCCTCTGGTAGTTAGGAGGCATTCATTGCATGTACTCTAGGCAGGGACAAGGGAATATGCCAGGCGGGTCCCTCTCGGTTTTTTATAAGAAACCAAGAGCTTTCTCAGAAGCCGTATCTACTTATATCTCAGAGATCAGACTTCCACTTATATCTTGGAGATCAGAACTTCACCTCCACCCCACACTCACATGCCCTCACCACAGTGAGTTACCGGCTCCTACCAGTCTCCACTCCCAGTGTGTCCTTATTCAAATTACTTCTCTGAGTTTCTGTAACCATGTTTCTTCCTGCAGAACTTGGGCTATTCCACCAGCCTACACACTTTCATGCTTCCAACTCTCATCTCCATCTAATCCTTTCTTCACTGCACCTCCAGAGGGATTTAAAAATTAAATAAAATTTCTATCATCTCCCTGTTTAAAAATCCACTATCACCTCCTCTACCTAAAGAAACAAGTCCAATCTCATCTCTGAGCTATGTAAACACAAAACACGAGCTCCAAAACATCCCTACACAAAACACCAGACCCAAACTCTTGAGTTTCTGCTTCTGTTCCTCACCATTCATCCCTAGAATACCTTCGCCTCCCATTGCCCTTATTTTTCTAGTTTTAGATTCATACTACAAGGCTCATATCAGGTTCAATTTCACTCATTCATTTATTCATTCAACATTAACGACTATAGGTAGATGAGGATAAGTAAAATAATATACAATTTCCTAACTTAAAAGGGAACATGTGGTCCCCCCCAAGAAGTCTTCTCTAATACTCAAACCACTTTTAAGGGCTTAAGGGCCACTATAGTATGCCTCTGAGATGCTGGACTGTCTTCTATTACTATATCACATTATGATGAAATTACTCAGCTGTCTATGTCTCCCTTGGTAGACAATAAGCTCCTTGTCGGCAGGGTATCACCTTCTAGACGTTTTGAGGTGCCCAGAGTTCACTTCAGTGCTTTGCTTCTAGTACAGATATTTGCTATTATGCAAAAATAAATTGCCAAAATGCAGTGTTGTTCAATTAACAAGTTTTAATGCACATATCATTTCCTCGACTTGTTAGAAAATAAAATAAGCCTCCTGGTCTTGAGGAAGATACAGTCTAATTTAACAAAATATGCATGCATGATATGCCAAATTTAGTGCAACATTAAATAATAAAGAGGGAAACCTCTAAGGTTTAGACTTAATCATTTTGAATAATCTTATGACATTTCATAGATCATACATTTGAAAGGCAAATCAATTGTATCTCTTTACCAAACAAACCACTAACCATTTACTGAGATAGTTTAACTCACTGGGATATGTAAATAAACTTTTGTCCCCCAAACCTACCCCTTTTTCTGCTACCTTGCACCCCAACTTCCACTTGGGTATCAGTTCCTTAGATATACTGAGCAGATTCCATAAATGAAAGCAAGTTGAAATTTATTACAGTAGTTCTTGCATATTTAAGGCATATTCTTTTTTATTTTAAAACATCAATTTAAATTGAATTTCTTCCCCTCCCCACACACAAGCAGGAAAAGTCTAATTCCCCCAAAGCTTGGAGAGCATGGCAGCTGGATACATTAACTCCCCAGTGTACTGCAGAGGAAAAGGGGCCACACCTTCCACTTAAAAAATGAGGTTTTGCCCCTCTCCTTGGTTGGCCATATGGTCTCATGGCCAATGAGTTCTGGAAAGAAAAGTGATGATTTTATCACCTTTATCATCAAAAGGAATCTTGTTGGGAGGGGTAACACTCATACCAACCTCCGTGGGTTCTGGTATTCCCTTTACAAATCCTACCACATCTTTCAGCTAACAACATGTTCACACTGTACCCTAATACAAACTTTTGCTAGCCCCCTCCCCACCATGCTACAAAGGTCCTTCACAACCATAATCCCTAATCTCATCACCCTGTAACCAAACATTCAGACTCTAGAGGCAGCTTCCATCGCATGGGCCCCTCTCATCTTCAGACAGCACAGAGCAGCAGTCAGCTGCCTAAGCAGATTTCCAACAATGGAAGGAAAGGCCCTTCTCCCCTTTCCATCAGCAGAAACAAAATTGAAAAGCGATATTCTTGAAGTCCCCACCTTTGCCTTTGTGGAGGAAAAACACCCCCTCATCTCCCCCAAGTCCCAAACATGTATGAGAGTTTATATATGTGACAGCACAAACACAGAGAAAGTATCAGAATTTGACATAAAATAACAGTAGTAGTTGCATCTAAAGAAGAATAATAGAAGTAGACATGGGAGACATGCTTTTTAGGGTTTTTTTCTACAATGAGAATATATTTGTGTATAACAAGTATAACTCAAATGAGAACAAAAGGAGAGAAAGAGGGAGAGAGGAAATGGAGGTAGATTGATTTCTTATAAGAAAATAACTTAATCGTCAAGTTTTCAAATTAAACTCCCCTAGTATTCATATTCCTATCTATAATTTATTGTTTAGAAACAGTGAAAACAACCCCTTTTCATGGTTACAGCCAACAAATAAAATTATATCACTTTAACTAAATTCAGAATTAAGAAAACCATCAGAGTTCTTAAGCATCCCTGAGGAACACACCACACTGCTCCCAAAGCCCATTCGAAAATGAAGCTTAGAAAGCACCAGCTTCTGGTTAAAGTCAATCGACTCAGAAACAACAGAGTCTTTGTCAAGGAAACTCGAGTTCAAGTGCATGAGAATCAGATAAAACGCAACACATGGCATCTGAACTAAAATGATATGCTTTGATTTTAGATTAAAAGTTAAGAAACCAGTAGAATGTGAACACTTAAGAAAAAGGATGTACGAATAAAATTAAGACTGGCTTCCTCTTAAGTGGTGACAGTTGAACAGAAAAGTGATATTAAAAGGTGTTGCAGAGCAGCCTTATATTGTAAATCCACAATATATATGGTTCTATTTAATAGGATGTTGTGTTTTGTCACAGATAATAGATTTTAGATAACCAGTGTTTAGAAAATGCATTGTTTAGAAATATTGATAATGATAATAATAATAATAAAAACTATTAATTTGGAGAAGCATGTGGCCTTGCTTGTGGTCTTTAAGGTCTGTATCCTGTATGAGGAGGAGGAAGTGGTGGATGGAAGGAGTTATGCGGAGCTGTGTCTCAATTACGGCTATAAAACCAGTTACCCAAATTCTTTTAGAACCTCTCGTTAGAAGCTACTCAGATTACCTAAGATAATAAAAAGCCAGGAAGCATAAGGGCTCTTTTGACCACACATTAAACATGAATTAAATTACTGAAATTTCATGGTGTGTAGTCCCAATGTGGTATGTTTCTGTATTTAAAAGTAGAAGAATTTAACAATTTTATCCAAAGGAAGAAAAACAAGTTAATACATATATAACTCTAAAATTCTCTCCATCAAAGACAACTTAGAGAAAACTTGAATTAAGTTGCTTTGATAAGATAAAAATTATATTAATCTGAAAATACATTTGTACAAGCTTAGTTTTTGCAGCATTGTTTATCCCTACAAAACACTGGGAGCAACCTAAATACCCATACAAGAGAATACAAGGATAATTATGGTAGAAGTACACAGCAGGATACAAGGTAGCCATAAAAAAGGAATGAGAAAGATCTCTAAACTGGTATGGAATTAAAAAAAAAAAAAAAAAGCAAAGTGCAAAAGAATATCTAATGTATGTTACCTTTGATCCTTTGATATCAGGGGGAAAAAAAGAAAATATCCATGTCTGCTCATATGTGCAACAAAATACACAACCAGAAATTAGTGAAATTAGTTGTCTGCAGTAGGCAAGTGAAATGGAGTAAAAAAGATAAGGAAATGTGAACAGGATAGAAGAAATAGGTATGGGAAGTACAGACACCTCTTTTGTTCTGACCTTCAGAATCATGGTAATATTTGACACATTTAAAAGATAAATAAGTGAAAACAAAGATGGAGAGGAGGAAAACCAAAATAGAAAAAGAAGAAAAGAACCAAACAAATCAATCTAACTGAATTTCGAATGACTAACAGAACCAACCTGAAGTGGGAAGGGAACTAACCCAAGTAACTTTTGAACACAATATTTTGAATGATTTATAGGAAGTTCTTCACGATGGTATTGGTATTCATAAAAGTATTCTATGTATATTCTAGAATTGAAAAAAATAGGTAAATATATTGTAGATGAAATTTAGGTTTATCATTATTAGAAAAGAGTTAAAGATGTAGAAAGAGGGAACACCAGAATGAACCTGGTGATATTGGGTCGGAATTGAGCATGAAGACAG
>NW_011888930.1:2666937-2672329 GCF_000151845.1 Pteropus vampyrus
CTATGTTACTTCTATATCTCCTGGAGCTTTTGAGTAAATCATGAAAAAAAAAAAAATCCTGATATTTCTCAGGTAATTAGGCTTATTACTTAAAGACTAACATGGCCCATCATATTTCATTTTCCTTTTACATTTCTCAGTCGAGAAAATTATCCAACTAATTAATTAACAAATAGTTATTGAATTTAAAACACTGTCTGGATGCTTAAACAGATAACATCTACATCTGGTTCATCCAGTTTTATTAGTTCAGTGCCAACAACAAGCCACCATAGAAGCTTTATCCAATGGGCTTTACCAAATGAATTGTCAGTCTGGTAGGATTACCACATGCAGGCAGAACATTATAGACAATCATGATAATGAAAAGAATTCTTAAATAATTTCAAGGGACTCATTGGAAAGGCATCCTTTACACAAAGACATTTTTATATGAGAAAATACAAGAGTATAGAGCTTGTATTTTTTAAAAAATCAAACAATCCATGAGTTCGATTATAAGAATTCATTCCAAATCACCACTATCCATTAGATTCTTTTTTATACTGAGATAACTGACGTAGCATTGTGCACATCTAAGATGTACAACATGACTTGATACATTTATTATTGCAATATGATTATCACCACAGCATTAGCTAACGCCTTTAATGCATCACACAAACCACTGTCTATTAGAATGAACACATTAGAATGGATGTAGTTTTGGGGAATAAATTCTTAAGTAGCTCTTTGTAGAGCCTAATATGAACAATAAAAAGGGACTGTCTTTCTTTCTTTTAGGATTTCACCCTTCTCAAAAATAAAACCCTCCTTGATGTTTCAATGTACTCCCTAATATATTTTCATCTGATTTTTATATTCAACAGTTACAAGCTCCTTTCTACATATTTATATAATCTGAGATTCAATGTAACCCTTACACCCTTCAAAAATTTTTCAATGGTTCCCAATGTCTGCTGATAGTCTTCAGCCATGCACCCTTAATTTCCAGCCTAGTGAATCACCTGAGAAAGTAATTATATATACCACAAGTCCAGCAACCTGCCATACATGTAGCCATTCTATATATTCTACCATTTAACAAATGAAAGTTTCAAGTTTGTAGCCTAATGATCAAGAGACCAATCATCCAGTTTGTCCAGAACTGAGGGGTTTCCAGGATCTGAGACTTTCAGGGCTAAAACTCAGAGAATCTCAGGCAAAACATCAGGACATTTGATCCCCCAGCTCTGTGACCTAGAAACTGACCCCTTGACCTCCCAAATGCACCTATGTTTCTGAATTTACTTTATCTGGCTCATCCTGCCCCCATTATCTCCACATATCCAAGTGAAAATTGTTCAAAGACTTGTCTAAATGCCATGTTCTCTATCAAACATTTCTTCTCCTCCAATCCTGGAAGTGATTTCTTTTCACTGTAAATTCCAAAGCAACTCAATTGCTGGGCAAAAAGAGGGGAGGACACTTACTTCTTCCCTATTCCAGATACTTCCTTCTTCTCGCATGAGGTGGAGGGAGGTACACGCCTATTCACATACTATGCACATTCTCCTCCCTCTCACTAATTCCCAAGAGAGGAGGAGGGAGTTTTCTGTATGGGAATTTGCGACAAGGAACTATGCATTGCAGACAAGCTCCCTCCTCTATCTTTTCCTGTTTGGAACTTGCCTGCACTCCCACAGTGTTACAAATGCAGGCCTCCACGTGGAGTCCTTTCTGTGCCCGGCTGGATAGATCTGTCTGAATCCAAGGTACAGGATCAGGAGGCTCTGTTTTGCTGTACATCGAAGCCACGTTCTCTAGCATCAGCTTTACCAGTTTAAAAAATATATATTTAATTTTTCTTCTGAAAACCTTGATTTATCACTTGTAGCTTGACTTGGGCAGATAACAGGGATGCTATTCATCAACTACCTCCCCCCTCTAAACTGTAGGGCCCTGTCACCTTCACAGCACACAGTACAGTGCCTTGCAGGTAGTAACTACCACTGTCTAAATAAGCAGATACAAATATCTTACTATGGACATTTTTCTGAGTCATGATAATGTGGAATCAGTTCAAATCCTGGGGCTGGTCGTTACTAGCAAGAGGATCTTGAGTAAGTCTCCTAATATCTGAGTCCCAATTTTTTTCCAGTTGAGGAGTTGCTACAAAGACTTATGATCCACAAACCTGAAAACATTTACTCTCTGGCCCTTTACAGAAAAAACTCGCTGATCCCTTTTCTAAGGATTGTCATAAAGATTTCAGATCAGATGTTATTTATTGCTAGGGCTTAGCATATTAGTGGCTATTAATTTAAATACTACAGTAATTTTAAAGTACTATTTTTAAAGTAAAATTTCTACAAGCATACAAAATTAACAGCTAAAGCATCCTATACTCAAAGATTCCACATCTGAAACAAAGGGGTAAAAGCCCACAAGAATCATTGTTTTTAATTTGCCACAAATTTGGAGGCTCAGGAAGCATTACCTACCACAAAACTCTTACACTGCAAAGCATCCACAAGACATTTATCAGTGATGACTCAAGGGAAATAAAAAATATGCCCACCATTTTTTTTTTCACTAAAAGGAATCCTGAAATAGAACTTAAGCAGCAAGTATATTTGCATATTTAATATTCTTTAATGGAAGCAAAGGGTACTTATGGGAGTGATTTTAGCTTAAAATGAGTTGTGAAAACTATTAAGTCTGACCAAAACAGTGCAGTAATTCTTTCTCCAATTAACTTTGACTCCTTTAACTTTGTGTTAAGTATCAAGGATCCAAGATAAAGACAGTTCCTGTCCTTGTAGAGTTCAGAGTCCATTAAGGAACACAGACACCATTTAACAGGGTTATCTGAATTCTTCTAACCAGAGTGCAAACACTCTTAGAAGAAATGACATTTATTCCCTTTTCTCAGCTCTATGTCAGTTTCGTTTGGTATCAGGGATGGAAGGATGAGTTTCGTGAGAGAGAGTCTTAGGACAGATAAAAAGTCAAAACAGCTAGGTTTGTGATGTTGACCAGAAGTTAAAAGGGTGAGGAGTCATAGCTCGATGAGCTGATTGAGGAGATTCTGTGGATAGACCCAAGAAGTATTCATTCATACAATCGAAATACACCTTAAAGTTTGGGAGGGTGCTGGTGTCTCTGCTTCTATATGGAAGCCAACATGGCTCCAAACCCTACATGTTGGCAACTTGAGAAGTGTCAAGTGAGAGTCTGTTCCTGCCTGGTACCTGCACTGTCATGAGCAGTGGTCATGGTGAGGCTCCCTGCAATGACTTCATGAGTCACAAAAATTGCCTAGTAGCTGTCTAAGCAACAGGAAAGCCATGATGGATGCCATATGGTGACTGCATGCGATGCCCTGAAACAACTAGAGAAACTGACTGAAGGTGGAACCCACTGTCCTTGAATCATTCCTGACTGCTTGCTTTAATATGCCCTACTCATTTAGGATATATATGAAAATAAAACCAATACAATATGGTAAGTACTATGACAGGTATGCACAAGCTGCTATAGAATCCAGAGAAAAGGCTCTAGCTCCACCCAGTTGAGGCAAGAGAAAACTAAGATCAGTTATGTTTATTTCCAATAAGGTAATGAGGAAATGGTTCTTTTTACATTCTGTCAACTATTCAATTTTCTCCTTCTGAAGGTACAATATAACAGGATATATTTCATCAAGTGTTCCTAACATTCATTGAAATCACTGCAGTCACTAAAGACTGGCAAACATTTTGCTACTGATGATTATACTCCTACGTTAATAGTCTTTAAAAAGCAAGATGACTTTTTATGCTACCAGAGAGAGAAATAATGTCTATCATTTACTGAGTTTTTCCAAGCTCAACCAATTCCATTGTTAAATTATTCTTGTATATCACAGGATATGCATCCAAGTCACATTTTCAAAATGGAACAAGCATAACTTGAACCAACCAATTTATAAGTCATGGTATTATAGGCTTGAACCTACCAACAGATTAATCTTTCTTCAAATAATGGCTATAAATAGGGTACTTAAAAGATCCCAAAGATCTTGCATCTCTAATGGATCACCATTACATGGTGCAGGGAACTTGACTCAGGAAGTTGTAAGCGTAAACAGATGAAGTCCATTATGAGTTTTCCTTTCTTGTGGTATAACTAAATGGCCTTATTATGCTACCAACTTTACAAAAGTAAATTGTAACATTTATTACTGATTAAAAATACTATGCATCTCACGTACTTTGAAAAATAAACAGACTGTCAATCTATTTTAAAAGAAGAGATCAAACCTTTTACGTTTGCAAAAGCCTTTTCAGAATAAGAGAAATACAAGTATTAAGTATGACCTGGGTGAGAATAAGAAATGATGTAAAAGTCAGAATAAAAGACCATAATTTTATACATTGAAAATTCAAGATGAATCACAAATGAAAACGTAAAAACAATATTTACTGACACTAAAGACTGAAGCTTTGGTTAATGAACTTTGTTTCGGGTTTTGTTTTTTGTTTTTTTTTCTCCTTCTCTGTTAATGGAAGAGGGAGAAAAAGTGACCTTGAACCAGGAGATACACCAAGCTGCCAAGGTTATTTGCATCTTTCGGACAGTGACTAGCTTCCTCCATCTCTAGCACAAGTAGAAAAGAAGAAAGGTGATGGATAAAACAGGACTGGTGCCCCACACCCTGCTCATAACACAATGGGCTCAATAGCTACAATGGTGGATTAGATTGGCAGAAAATGGTGAGGAAGAAGGGATGATAGATGAATGGTAACCCCATACGGCAACGCATAGCTTGTTCAGGATGTAGCCTTTGTGCAGGAATTATGACCAGAACACAGGTATATATAACAAACACAAGTTCTGACCTCACTTCTGCCTCTTCAACTCAACTTCAGTAAAACACTTTGCAAGTCCTTATCCAAACTCTAAAATTAACTTTAAAAAAAACAGAAAACAAGACTAGGAAAGAACAGGAGATTACAGGAAAAAAAAAATCTACCATTTCTTCCAAATTTACATAACATTGTGTAAACTACATGTAATCATATAGTCCATCCCTCTGAAAACCCACTCATTTACCTTCATCTCCATTAAATTATGAACTCCATGAGGACACTCTTAAATTTTTATCATTGGTACCTTAATACAGTTTCTAGTATATGATGGTTAATGTACCTTATATAGGTAAATAAATGGCTTTATCTTCTTTCAAATTAATAATTCCCATTTCTCTCTGTATCCTGGCCACATCAACTAAATATTTAGTGACTATTTCCCCTTAGCTCCCTATAATTTCAAAGCGAAGATACCGAAATTTTAAAAATAAACCTTCCCCTATCAATTTTCTTGTCTCTTATCAAAAAAATAAGCATCTTTTACTGTGTATTGTGGCACA
>NW_011888930.1:2673419-2685131 GCF_000151845.1 Pteropus vampyrus
AGGCTCTAGCTCCACCCAGTTGAGGCAAGAGAAAACTAAGATCAGTTATGTTTATTTCCAATAAGGTAATGAGGAAATGGTTCTTTTTACATTCTGTCAACTATTCAATTTTCTCCTTCTGAAGGTACAATATAACAGGATATATTTCATCAAGTGTTCCTAACATTCATTGAAATCACTGCAGTCACTAAAGACTGGCAAACATTTTGCTACTGATGATTATACTCCTACGTTAATAGTCTTTAAAAATCAAGGTGACTTTTTATGCTACCAGAGAGAGAAATAATGTCTATCATTTACTGAGTTTTTCCAAGCTCAACCAATTCCATTGTTAAATTATTCTTGTATATCACAGGATATGCATCCAAGTCACATTTTCAAAATGGAACAAGCATAACTTGAACCAACCAATTTATAAGTCATGGTATTATAGGCTTGAACCTACCAACAGATTAATCTTTCTTCAAATAATGGCTATAAATAGGGTACTTAAAAGATCCCAAAGATCTTGCATCTCTAATGGATCACCATTACATGGTGCAGGGAACTTGACTCAGGAAGTTGTAAGCGTAAACAGATGAAGTCCATTATGAGTTTTCCTTTCTTGTGGTATAACTAAATGGCCTTATTATGCTACCAACTTTACAAAAGTAAATTGTAACATTTATTACTGATTAAAAATACTATGCATCTCACGTACTTTGAAAAATAAACAGACTGTCAATCTATTTTAAAAGAAGAGATCAAACCTTTTACGTTTGCAAAAGCCTTTTCAGAATAAGAGAAATACAAGTATTAAGTATGACCTGGGTGAGAATAAGAAATGATGTAAAAGTCAGAATAAAAGACCATAATTTTATACATTGAAAATTCAAGATGAATCACAAATGAAAACGTAAAAACAATATTTACTGACACTAAAGACTGAAGCTTTGGTTAATGAACTTTGTTTCGGGTTTTGTTTTTTGTTTTTTTTTCTCCTTCTCTGTTAATGGAAGAGGGAGAAAAAGTGACCTTGAACCAGGAGATACACCAAGCTGCCAAGGTTATTTGCATCTTTCGGACAGTGACTAGCTTCCTCCATCTCTAGCACAAGTAGAAAAGAAGAAAGGTGATGGATAAAACAGGACTGGTGCCCCACACCCTGCTCATAACACAATGGGCTCAATAGCTACAATGGTGGATTAGATTGGCAGAAAATGGTGAGGAAGAAGGGATGATAGATGAATGGTAACCCCATACGGCAACGCATAGCTTGTTCAGGATGTAGCCTTTGTGCAGGAATTATGACCAGAACACAGGTATATATAACAAACACAAGTTCTGACCTCACTTCTGCCTCTTCAACTCAACTTCAGTAAAACACTTTGCAAGTCCTTATCCAAACTCTAAAATTAACTTTAAAAAAAACAGAAAACAAGACTAGGAAAGAACAGGAGATTACAGGAAAAAAAAAATCTACCATTTCTTCCAAATTTACATAACATTGTGTAAACTACATGTAATCATATAGTCCATCCCTCTGAAAACCCACTCATTTACCTTCATCTCCATTAAATTATGAACTCCATGAGGACACTCTTAAATTTTTATCATTGGTACCTTAATACAGTTTCTAGTATATGATGGTTAATGTACCTTATATAGGTAAATAAATGGCTTTATCTTCTTTCAAATTAATAATTCCCATTTCTCTCTGTATCCTGGCCACATCAACTAAATATTTAGTGACTATTTCCCCTTAGCTCCCTATAATTTCAAAGCGAAGATACCGAAATTTTAAAAATAAACCTTCCCCTATCAATTTTCTTGTCTCTTATCAAAAAAATAAGCATCTTTTACTGTGTATTGTGGCACAAATTCTTGGTCACCACCTTCCTTCAATCCCCAGATCTAGTTAGTTGCCAAGCTGAAAGGATATTTCCAAATCTTTTTAGTATCTCTTCTTGTCGCCTCACATGGGATCCTAGTCCAGCCGCTAATTAACTTGTGCCGAAGTTACTGCAAGAACTTCTAGGTGGCCTCCCTGATTCCAGCTTCCTCCCTTCCAAGTCACTAATCCTCCCCACCCCCCACTTTCATGCTCCCTTGAAAGATATCGTATTCGACTCTGAGTGTCCATTCATGTTGGCAACAAAAACGTTCGATCGCCTCATAGACTGAGGTGTCGCATGAATATCAATTTATGTACAAAGTTAGACCTCTTTGGACTCTCTGGATTATTTTCTTTAAATGTAGCCTATAAATCTTTGTAATCACAAGGGAACGGACAGCTTACTTCCTATTAAGAAGAAGTGCTATGGCGTTTTAAAATTTACCTGTATACTGTGCTTCTCAGACCCTTAAATAAAACTAAGATAAAGGAGGTGGGATACAGTTGGTGCTGGTGGTGGTGTGTGGAGAGAGAGGCCTGGAGAACAGAAAAAGGCAACACCAAGTCGTACATTCTTTATGCAATTCCATCATAATTGGAAAGCTAAAAACTACAAACCACTGGCAAAACCCTTCGCTGAGTCACTGTATTCTTTGTGTGCATTTTTCTAAGAGCAATCAAAATGGTAATTGCAGGACTAACTTTAGAACATGAAATCACTGTATCTGCACTGACATGGAATGCAATGTGAAAAGTAATCTCTCATTAAACCAGAAACTGTGGTTTACATTGTTTAAGAAGTGCATTGGATCGCTCATTCTCAGGGGATAGATCATAGTGCTCCTTAAGGACAGATAATTGAGAAAAAGTATTAGTTCCTTCCACAAAATACTTAGGAAATCCCATGAGAGTGTGGGTTTTCCCCCCACTTTTTCTAATTACATCAGGAAGAAAGAGTTCTTTAAGTGTGTCTTTAGTACCACCCTTAAAAATGTCCTTTTCCCAAACTCGGATCCCAATTCAAATAAACAAATGATAAAAAGCCATTTTTGAGACAATTTGAGAAATTTGGTTGTGATAGATGTTAAGTGATGCTGAGGAATTATTGTTAATTTGGTTAAATGTGGTAATGGCATTGTGGTTATAAAATAACTACATTTTATAGGTAAATAATGAAGTATGTTAAAGTACATGATATCTGAGATTTTCTTTCAAATAATTTAGCAAGAACAAAAGAAAAAGGACAGATGACGCATACGTAAAATATACACATGTACATATATAAACTTAATAAATGCTGAATCTCAGTGATGGATATATGGGTATGGTATCCTCTATTTGTGGTTTGACTGAAATTTTTCATTAAAAAATATTCTTAATGTCTACCTTGCTCTCTTTATTTAGGACTTAGAATAATGATTGCAGTGGCCCAGTTGAGATACGGGGCCACAGTAGCATCAAAGTAAAGACAGACTTGCTATGACCAGCATACGGCCAAAACTATGTGAAGATCTGTCTGGGATGCGTCCTAAATAAAAGGTTTGTGTATACAGGACACTTGACGGTCTCGAAATAACCTCACGTGACCAAGCAGACACCTATAAGAAGCTAAGTTTTATTTTCTTCATGTTTTGATTAAAATGACCAACTTTTTCCCCTAAAGGTTATTTCTTCTCCCCATAACACACGTGTTTTACATTATATAACTGAAATTTATTGAAAATTCCCTCCAGGTAAACACACCTTCCAAGTTTTGACTGTTACTCAGTAGAGAGAGAAAAACGGAGTTAAGAACAAGGAGACAGAACCCTTTTCCAAGAAAACAATATAATAGAGACAAAAGACCAAATGATTATCTGAGTTTCTAGCAGTTGCGACAGAACTTTAGAAATCTAAATATATTTTCTGAATTATACTGTTATCTTTAAATTACTGTCTCTCATAGCTGCTTCTTAGGATAAGTAAGGCACCAGATAAGTACAAGTCGAAGATCTGACGATACTTCCTATTGTTTCAACTCACTTTTGTGTTTTCTTATGGTGTTTCATCTCACTTTTGAGTATGCATTAGGACCACAGACATAATTAGCAGTTTTCACATCGACAGCAGAAGCTTCCAGTGAGCTCTGGTTTCTCCCATAGTCCTTAAGCATCTGTGATTCCTGGACAGAAAGTCCAGGCTTCCCCTCGAGAATCTGTTTCAGCTTATCTGGATTGGGCCCCAGCTCCCACATCATGAAATGCTCCCCCAGGTTATTCCCAGTGTTACTAGGTTGAAGACCCACAAAGTCTCTCCCTGTAATGGCTAATGTAAGCATTTTTCTTGATTTTATTAAGTACATTATAAAGATAGAGACACAAAAGCATCTTGAGAATCTGTAGCTACTGTCCTCCAAGTATTAAAAAGCAACTTTATTAAAAGTTTGTAATAAAATCTAAAATGTTTTATTAAAATAAAAACAAAACACTTGCTAACCTTAGCATTTCCTTCATACCAAATAAACCGTCGTTGGTACTTGGCACTTTGCTGTCCTCTCAGATCTTAATAAAGCAAACAAAACAAAAACTCACTTCACATTATTAAAATGTGCTAAAAATCTATTAACAAAAGATGCACTCTGTCCCCATTGTAAAAGCCTGACCATCTTTAAAGATGCAGCTCCTATGACACCTTCTCTAGTCTCAACAGAGAGACCTGTGGTGTTAGCACTTTTCAGTGTTGGCCTATATGTACCAGTTCATCTCACAAGTTTAAGCATGCCCCAAACAAAGACCAAGCATTATTCATCTTCACACTACCAATATCTGGGAAGCATTTGATAAATGCTTTGCTCAGAGTCTGTTAGGTATCACACAAGTAATCATCTATATTCTTAAATGGCTTAAGGAATTCAGTTTGTGTGTATTACAGCAAAACGAATATGAGGCTAGATTCCGTAACTGTCCCTGACATTTCCATTCATTCTCTTTCATTATGCTCCATATTGTAAAAATTTCTAGCTCTTCATGGTTATCCTCACATGTTAAAATCGTAGCACTTTACTAATCTGGGAAGTAAATTAGAAACTATAAGTTCTAATATCTCTTTTTACTTCCGGAAACTCCTCATTGCTTAATAGTAATATTAATTGCCAGCATTTGAGAATGCACTGTATGCCATACTGTTTAATATGCTTTACACGTCTTAACCCATTTAATACTTATAAAAACCTTATGAAGCACTGTTATTATTTCGATTATATAACGGGTGAAAGTGAAGCACAGAGAGGTGATGGATGTTGCCCAAGGTCATTCAGCTACTAGGTGACAAAGCCAGAATTCAACCAGGCAGTTTGGCTTTAGTTCTTAGAACAAAAGAATATATAAAGAAATGTTTGAAAGTTGGTTGATCATAAAGTTCCTTTCAAAGGGGAAAAAAGAGCTGGGTACTGAAGAAGCATGAGCTCTTCCATCCAACTTCTACATCTTCCCCCGCTCCCACCAACCTTAAGAGTGTCCCAGTGACTACTGAGTTGCCCAGCACATTTACCCTTTCTCACTGTTGGCCAAATAATAAATAGTATAAAGAAGGGATTAATCAAGAAAATAACACTGAGCGCCTGTTGCTAGGATGGCCTGAGGAACAGGAAAACAGAAGACATGATTGAAGTCCTTGAAAAAGATCCAACTAGAAAGGCCATATGATAGGCATTAACACCTACACTAGCAAGCAGAGTAGCTGTTATAAATAAAGAAATTGAAATTTCCTGCTTTAATCCACCATCTTCTCAACTGAGGTGATCACTGAAGGCATTTGAACTGGGTCTTATGGGCCAGACCACAAACAGAAGGAAGGTAAGGGGAAGTAAAGGCATTTTGGACAGGGGAAGAAACCCCCATGAGCAAATGCTTGGGAACTGTAAGTGTTGTAGTTCAGCTGGATCACAGAGTGAATGCTTGATGGTCTCAGAAGATGGCTGAAAATGTAGGTCGGGTACAGGCCAAACATAACATGGAATGTCACACTGAATAACAAAATTAGCCTCATTCACACACTGAGAAGTCCTAAAATCTGAGCAGGAGAATGACCTGACCAAAGAGTAGTAATAGGAAGACTAATCCAATTTGATGTGTAAAACTAATGGAGGGAGAAGGAGGATTAATAGAGAGAAAAAAATCAGTTAAGAGACTTTTGCAATAATCATAACTAAAATCTTGATCTCGGCCAAAGCACTGTCAAAAGCAAATTTGACAAAGGGTGGATTTGATTCATTATGAACCCCAAACTAACAAGTGTTGATAATAGAGTGGGGGATCTGAAGAAGCGAGACTATTTGAAGATGTGGTCCACGTTCCCAACCTGCGAGAGAAAATTGAGGAATCAATAAAATCAACAGCATTGTCAATGCTGAAGAAGACGAGAGTGTGAGTTTCATTTGTTTAGTTTTGGTTCAGGGAAGGCATACAGAGAATTTGCTTTTAGGACAAGTGAAGTTGGCCAAGAAAGCATAGCTCTCCAGCACGCAAATGAAAATACAGGGCTTGTTTATACAAAGAGTTTTTAAAGCTATCAAACAATTTAGGAGAGCCCCAAACTGTGAAACGAAATCAGGTTTCTTCTCCTTAGAAGATTTTAGAAATTAAAGAATGAATGTGTCGCAAGAAAGAAGAATCCTATGGGGATTTCAAATGATTTTTTTTTTCTAATAAATTGGATACTATTACAGAATGGCAAAAGCAAAAATATTACATTTAAAGGGCACTTTAATGGACCAAATCATTCTGAGCAAGGCCCCTTGAAGGAGACAGGTCCAAAAGTACAAGGAGACACAATAGGCCCTACATCATTTGAAATAAGAGGAAAAAATAAATTTAAAGAATGGGTGACTAAATAAAGATGTGTTTAAGAAGAGTAATGTATGGTAACAAGAAAATACAAGTTTGGTGAGAATGAGAAAAAGGGTTAGTGAGCTCTCGGTGGATAGCTTTGATCTTCTCAGTAAATTAAGTGGCAAGGCTGTTATCTGAATGATAAGAGACAACATGGAATAAAAACCAAGACTGCACAAAACCATTTAGAAGAGTCGCTGTGAGAGAAATGCAATAAAGACTCCAAAACCAATGATGTAAAAGGTTTCCATGGAGTAATAAATCCCACTTGTAGACAAAACACACCAAATACCCCTTAGCAGCATGAGATTTATATCATAAAGGGTCAAAGGGGAAAGCATTTGGATAGAAAGATGGGAGCCTGGAAGATGCCTATTATGGACTGAATGCTTGTGTCCACCCAAAATTCATAGATTAAAACTCCATTCCCAATGTGATAGTATTTGTAGGTGGGGCTTTGGGGAGGAAATTGGGTCATGAGGTGGAGCTCTCATGAATAGGACTGATGCCCTTACAAGAAGAGACCATAAACCTAGCTAGTCCTCACTCCACCCTGCGGAGATACAAGAAAACTGTCATTTGCAACATGGAAGATCCTCGCTAAACCCGACCGTGCTGGCACCCTGCTCTGACTGCCAGCATCCAGAACTATGAGAAATAAATTTCTATTATTTATAAGCCACCTAGTCTGATATTTTGTTACAGCAGGTCCCAATGACCAGAGGTCCAGTCAGAATCCTGAGTCTACCAATATGCTGATAGTAAAAATAAAGGAAATTTAGGGACCAGTGGTTACCCAAAAGACAAAGAACAAGTTTAATTACATGATGATAAGGAAAGTTTGAGCTTTATAAATTGTACTCCAAAGAAGAAAATACAGATATAAAAACTAGACTTAGAAACGTCTCAAGATACAATCACTTCGACTGGTAATTGAGAAAATGAAAACAAGGACGAGCTCTCGCATTACCTGCTGGTGCTGAGTTTAAGGAATCCTATGACCCAAGCGTGGAGAAGCTGATGTAGGATGGTAAAGGCGTGTCCTGAAGCTTTGTGGATGTGTGATATGTGGGGAAAACAGCAGAAATAAGTACAGTAGCCTACAAAGGAGGAGCTTGTCAAATCAGAGTGGTAGGAAATAAAGGCTAAGCGGGAGCCAGAAAAACGAGAAGCAGTCCTTCCTTTCCAAAGAAATCTGGAGAAATGAGAGGAGGGGGTGTCTACAGGAAAATGATTCCAGAAAAGAGGTATTATGGCCTGCAACTCAAATTTCACTATAGCTCAGTATTGGTGCTCATTAAATGATGAGTTAATAAATGGCAAGAAGATGGAAGTAGTAATCATAAATAGAAGTAACTTTATCATGAACATATCTTGCTCCTGAAACCTAAGGAACCTAAGTGACAATGTGGGGAGCCTGGGGAAATGAGGAGCTGAGCTCTGAAAAACGATTACTAGATTAGCAGTAGGTGCAGGAGAAGCTTTGCATCTAGGGCAACGATGATGGGTAACATCGTTGATGAGAGAAGCATGAGCCTGGCAGACTGGGAAGCAGCACAAACTGCGGAATCAGGGGATCAAAGGCTTTGTTTGGAGTCAGGCCCAGCTTTAAATCCTAGTCCATCACACGCTAGCTTTAGGAGCTTCTTGCCTCACCTCTTCTCTCTCTTAAACTCCTTGCCTATGAGCTTCCAACCCCATACCAACTGTGTTTGGCTATTGCAAGGAATAAACAAATTAATGAATGAATAGTTGTAACGAGTGTGGCTGAAACAGACTAAGTATACAAAAACAACGAAAAATAAATGATAGCTATTGTTACTAAAAGGGAACACGCACTGAAAAGTCTCTGATAGAGGCCGTGAAAAGTGAAAACAGCCTCCTGCAGCCTGTGAGTGAGGGACAGTTAAAGATAAGAGCAAGGGTAGACCAGCAAGTGCCTTGATAAATGGGGCTTTTAAAACTTAAGGATAAATGTACTTAATTTGTAATGGGAAATTACTTTTGACTAAAATACTTGCTTTATTTACATGTAATGGTAATGCTTTGTCACTCAAAAATTCTGCACTTTAAAACCCTGGTCTAAATCTTAGATATAGAGGCAGGGGGTATACTGCAGAGAGCACGGGCCAGCCCATGTGGAGAGCTCAATTGTGGTTGCTATCTTTAAGAAGGTAAGGACTTTCTTCATATGCTTTGTTTATCTCATGGTGCCAAATAAGAAGTACTGTTTGTTTCCTCATAAGAAACAAAAGAAAACGAAGTATTTATAAAGTTGCATCTAAAACATTACTTGTTTTGCTAAATTGCTACAGGAGAATGGTTATTTTATTTGGTTGCACTTTATACTAACATACTTTGTAAAAAAGTGGTATCTTGGAAAAAAAACAAAAGATAGTCTTAGCACCTCTTGCCTTAAAGCATGCCAACATTCTCTCATTCCACATTTAATGTCAAAGAAAAGAGATACCCACGACAACTTGGCTGAACTTTATAATTGTGATAGCCAAAAAGGAGCAAAAAATGTGAAAATTCTGCAGCCTAGTCAGGGACAAGGAAATAAAAGGAGTCTCTGAGGGGCAAGAACATGCCAGAGAAAAGCGAAATGAAAGAGCCACTTGTGCAAAGCATTGTTTTACCAGCCAGGAATTTTTAAGGATGTTACATGGATAGACCTGCATTTGAACTGTTACCAATAGCAGCTCTACAGAAAAAAAGATGACCAGTTTTCCACCAGAAAAAAAAAAAAGTTTAATACAAAAAGCAATGTTTTACTATCTTATAAATTATAATTACTTCTAACACAAAGCCTCACACCCAGCAGGAACTCAAGAAACCTCTGCTCAATGAATCCATGTCCCTCAAACAGCTGATAGGTCCCAATGACTATGCAGCCCAGAAAGAAAGCTATGGCTATTTAGGAAGTGATCAAGAAGGGGTAAGTTCTGATCTTAGAGGCCAAGAAGTAACACTAATATCTATGCTCCTAAAACAAACAAACAAACAAACAAAAACACTAATATTTATGCTTCCTCAAAAAGAAAAAGGCTATTAAAAGTTAAATTTATTTTTAAACACAAAAGTTTCTCTCTTGATTACAAAGCCCATGTTTTAAACACCTGAATTCAAATCCAAATGCTCTCAGAACACTAATTCCTTTCTCCCTTTCTTATCTAACATGATACATTAAAGATTATGAAGTACGTTTCATTCACTGTTCTCAGGTACCAACTCACAAGCATTGAGACTTTGGCGGGGCAGGGAAGGGGGCCGGCTCTGGGCTGGAGGAAGAAATGTCTGTTCCACACATAGCTGCAACACAAGCTTAGCTGAATTATATTCACCTTTTCTAGACATTAAAAGATAGCCATCTTGTGTGTATACGTCACACTGATATATATACATCTTAACTTTCCTAAATCTACCTAAGTGGGTTGCAGGGGAAAACACGTGAAAAATTTGCTAACCTCTTATTCCGTTCACATTGCCATAGAGTTGGCACTCCAGGATAAATATATATATGGTTGGAATTAAACTGTGTAATACAATACACAGCTATGTTTTAAATCTCTCCTTCTTCCTTGCCATCTTTATTCACTGAAGTGGACAATCCCTGAATCTCGAGTTCATATAAATAAATATTTAATAAAACATGAAACACCACTTGTCTTAGAGAGGCAAAAAGCCACGGCAGCTGTGGCTAAATGCTGAATGACCCCTGTCCCAAACAGCGCACAGGACAGGACGGCGGCGGTGGCGGAAGAAGCCTCGCCCACGCTCGGTTCGCAGACTATGAAAATCATTTGTTAATGAGCAGCCATAATTTCGGCCTAGGGCCTTATGGAAAGAAAACGTTTACACATTCGCAGAACGGTATCATAAGATTTCACAAATGCAAAGATAAAACGTGCTATCATTTATCATGGATTATAATATCTGCGGCTTGATTGCCTTGTGAAATGTCCCAATCAAGAACAATTATAGATTTTTCTCACACCACATACCCCAGGAAAGATTTAACAAGTACTTCTTTTAGACTATTCAAATGATTAGAAAGGAAGATAATTGTCTATTCAGTGGTAGACAGAACCGTTAAGATGTGAATACAACGCGATGTATAGAGGAAAAATAGAGAACTGAGACTAGCAATGAAAATGGTCACTGGTCATTTTTTTAAACCCTTAGTTTAGGGAAGGAACAATCTTATATCATCTCTGGCCATGTAAACTTTTCTCTTGGGTTAAATTAGCACCTTGAGACAAAAGTATCATTTGCAAAATACTAAACCATTAACTGCATGAGCACACCATGCTCCCAAACAGTGCATGTTTCCAGTCAATAACTCGTCTGGTCCAGTGTATTGATGCAATTCTGCCAAACTATACATGAAATAGACAAGAATTTTAATATTTATCTTATGAAGTCCCTCTTCCAATACAATTGTCAAGGGCAATCCACAGGATAGACTTTCTAGAAATAAAATAAACCATTTGGATGCGTTTACCAAGTCAGCAGACATAATTGGGAGAAAGAAAAAAAAAAAAAACCCTAATAACTCCCAAGGACCTCAGTTGAATCCAAGTGTCTGCAGAGAAACAAGTCAAGAAAGATAAAAAGACAGAAGAGGAAAAAGAGAAAACAGCAAAGACAGACACTGGAAACTGCATGAGTCAGAATCAAAAAGGAGCACATAGAGACAGGAGTGTTTAGTGGAACTCAGCAAGCAGAAAGCTTGCCCAAGGTCACCCATAGACGCAAGACTAGCAGCTGGTAATATTTCTATCAACCTCCTGCTCTTCAGTATTATTTAATATAACCTATGGGCATTGTCTAGGGTATGAAATATTATTACTGGGTGTGAAATTTATTCGTGTATCAGAAAACATTTGTTAAAGCTTTCAATCACTATAAATATTGAAATTGCAGTCTTTAATACTGCCAGTGTCAGAGACCATGCCAAGTATGTTAGGG
>NW_011888930.1:2685181-2689630 GCF_000151845.1 Pteropus vampyrus
CCCTAATAACTCCCAAGGACCTCAGTTGAATCCAAGTGTCTGCAGAGAAACAAGTCAAGAAAGATAAAAAGACAGAAGAGGAAAAAGAGAAAACAGCAAAGACAGACACTGGAAACTGCATGAGTCAGAATCAAAAAGGAGCACATAGAGACAGGAGTGTTTAGTGGAACTCAGCAAGCAGAAAGCTTGCCCAAGGTCACCCATAGACGCAAGACTAGCAGCTGGTAATATTTCTATCAACCTCCTGCTCTTCAGTATTATTTAATATAACCTATGGGCATTGTCTAGGGTATGAAATATTATTACTGGGTGTGAAATTTATTCGTGTATCAGAAAACATTTGTTAAAGCTTTCAATCACTATAAATATTGAAATTGCAGTCTTTAATACTGCCAGTGTCAGAGACCATGCCAAGTATGTTAGGGAGAACTTTGGGAAATTTGTGATCTTGTCTCTTGTCAGCAAAAGTGCTAGCTTCTGATAATGATGAGGAATTTGCATACTTCATCATACGTGTTTTTCAAACCATCTCACGAAAATTCTTGAAAGGTTGCTGGGTGATGTGCTTCTTTTCACTCAATAAATAACTTGGTAAAGTAAAAAGTGGATTCAGTTAAAGAGGAAGCCTGCCGTCCACTGTTTATAATATTCATCCAAAGTAATGAGACAAGTTACCCATTGAAACCTTGAAGATTTTTCTTTATTGCAAAGAGAAAACATCTATGTACAATGGATCTGCTTCTATATATTTGCTAAATAATTAAACAAAATTAATGGCAATTTAAGTTTTTTTGCCCTTACTAAGTGCTAGGTACTGTGTTAGGCACTTTTAGGTATCACTAGCTAATCCTCACAACTACCCTCAGGAGGCAGGAACTGTTAACATCCATTCAACAGATGGGAAACCTGAGGCCAAGAGAGGTTGAGCAACTTGCTGATGACACACAGCATAAACCCAGGGTGCTATCCATTAAGTGCCCTGCCTTTGTTTATGTGCCTCATGCAAACCTCTAAGACATTCTGAGAAAGCAAATTGTTGAGGGACTTTATGTGCCTCATGCAAACCTCTAAGACATTCTGAGAAAGCAAATTGTTGAGGGACTTTAATAAAGCCAGTTCCAGGGCCACTGGAAGGAGAATAGAGTTAGCCTGTCATCATCTACTGACTTTTACATCCCACATTATGCTGCATGATAACTCAGTAATTAAAACTAGAAATAACGAAACCACAAAGGAACAGTGAAATTATACAGAATCTACTAGAGTGGGACAAATAAATGTATTTGGGAAAAAAATACATGTCTTTTTTTAAGTTCCTAAAATTAAAATAATCATTTTCATTCACCTGGAATCTTTTTTTTTTTTAATTTATTTTTTATTGTGGTGACATTGGTTAACGAAATCCAGTAATTTTCAGGTGTACAATTCAACAGTACACCTGGAATCTTGACTTTCCGAAATGACTCATTCTCTAGAGTAACAAATAGCTTAGTCTTTACTATACCTTTAAAACCCTAATGTTTGGGGGTGGGGGAAGCTCTTTCCATTCCATTTTTCTTTTTTATCCCTAGCTGAGAATTACAAAACTTTAAAAAAATGTCTTCTACCTTGTACATAGTTCCATAATCTCAGGGAAAAAGAAAAGAAAAAACCCAGTCACTGCTCTACTGTTTCCGGCAGTCAACACTGGGAAATCTTTATTATCCTCCAAATCACTTTTGTTTCGGGATATGTTTTATATTTATTGCATTTTCAAATAAAATTTCCACAGCCAAGAAAAAAGCCTTTCAATGAAAACAAATTGCTTTCTACTTATATATATTTAAGGGCTAAAATGCTTGCTTTCTTAAGATTTTGGACAGATCGATTAATTATAATAATCCTCAATTTCGAAAAGATTTTATACAAGAGTAAAATTTATCCTTCTAAATAATATGTCACTTCTTTCACATGACCATATTAATTTACCTGTTAAAATGAGTAACAAAAGTATGCATATATAGATTGATAAAGCAAATATGTCAAAATGTTAACTTTTTATTCTAGTCTGTGGGTATGTGGATGTTTATTTTACCATCCTTTTATGTTTCTGATTACTTCCAGTTTATGAAAATGACAAGTGAAAAATCATTTTTTAAAAGTCACAAAAGGAGGTAAGATGGCATTAATAAAATCTCATTTGGGATAAACAAAGCAAAAAAGTAAATTGCAAGCATGAATAAATGAAACAGTCTCCAGGGAAAACTGCCACCAGTACCTGGTAAATGTTGAACAGAAACTGAAATCCATCTGGACTGGATAATCGGCTCCCATGTCACCACTCTCTGCATTAACAACAATAACAAAAGGCAGCACAATATACTCCATGAAATCAGGGAGAAAAGTAAGTTATCTACCTTTCCAAGGACAGAAGAATCACCTGGGACGGGGGAGTGTTGCTTAGCTGCTTTTTCCTGGGCTCCCTTTTACTGACTTGAACCTTCAGATTTCTTCCTGGGAGACTAATTACAGTGACGGCTACAGCAACATACCACAAATGAATCAAGAAGTGAAGAACTCTCTTACACCATAAAATCAAAACCACATGTAAGGATGTGCGCAAGAGCCAAACAACGCCACAGGCCTTTCAGCAGCCAGCACAGCTTCTCCAGCCCCACTGCACCCCAAGCCCGCCAACAACACATTTGGAGAGGAAGAAAAACTCATTGAAATGTTACGAGAGGGGATAAAAACTGGTAGTTGATGTTTTTAAAAGCTCATCTAAATATTAAAATAGGATGCCTATTACTATAAAATAATCCAGACGTGTCACTGGCAGTCACCAAGTTCAGGATGAACACTGCAGAGGCAGTTTAGAGGGGCAAAACCCTCAAGACACCAAATTCAGCACAAAGTTGGGGGCTGTGGGGCTCCATCAGGAGGGAGAAACAGTGGCAAAGAAATTTGTTTTCTTTTGAAGTGGCTGCTTTTTGCACTGTACAGAAATGTGGGCACTAAGAAATGTCGAATGACTTAAAAGAAGTTTTAGAAATACTACCTAGTGCCTAAAAGTCTCATCAATAAAAATAGCAATGCTTAGAGAAAATGTATGAATGTTTTAAAAGTAGGACAGAAGGGCCTGGGTCTTATCAGGGCTGTGATTTTGAAAGGATAGTGGAGTAGCTGAACAAAACAGTTTTGAGTATCATCCCAGTAAATGAAGAAGAAAGATAGGGAGTTAGTCATAGCAACTATAACTATCGATGCTGCATCGGACACTTAAAATTGACTAAGAAGGTCGGTCTTATGTTAAGTGTTCTTACCACAATAAATAATTATAATCAAGCAGGAGGAAACTTTGGGAGGTGATGGTTATGTCTCTGGTCTTGATGGTTTCATGGATGTATACTTAACCCCAAACTCATAAAATTGTATATATTAAATATGTACAGATTTTGATATATCAATATCTCGATAAAAT
This sequence comes from Pteropus vampyrus, assembly GCF_000151845.1. Classification (NCBI taxonomy): domain Eukaryota; kingdom Metazoa; phylum Chordata; class Mammalia; order Chiroptera; family Pteropodidae; genus Pteropus; species Pteropus vampyrus. Next base: position 2,688,642 of record NW_011888930.1, read on the forward strand.
ATTTTTTAAAAATCACATGTGTAACCAGGGTTAAGCAACGTTAAAATTGTTTCTTTAAGTGTTTCCTTTGGATGTTCCATCTTAGTTCTCTTGTAACTTATACCAAACTAAGTAATGTACATGTTAACATCTTGGTTTGCATGTATACTTTATAAAAAGTAAAAGTGCTATAATAAAAATTAAAAGGAAAAATTTTTTAGCCTTTTCAGTTGGTAGAATATTTCTAATGTGGCTTCTTTCCACAGTGAGATAAAGTTATTTATATAAAACTGTATCATGCAGGAGCTGAATTCTACCTATAGACAGCAAGAAAATTAAACATGTGTAAGAGTTCTAGATTAACATGTTTGTATAAACTTATTACTTATTATAAGGTGTATTTTGTACCTTAGCTAACAATATTTGGTATCTCTAAGCATTAACATTTTCTGTTCTTCACCAGAAGCGGCCATTAAAAAAAAAAAAAAAATGTAAAGCTCCTTCTTCTAAGAAATTCAAACTTACCAGTGATTTTGAACAAATGTCCAACAGGGATGTATTCTGCAGCACCATATTCAATATGCCAGATTAATAAAACTGTACCTTCTCTCTAATTCCTACATAATTTAGAGGTACTTTATTGGTTCGTTAGACTTAGAATACATTTTTAAAAGACATCATTTTCAGGAATTTTTCAAAACCATGAATAGAGAATTTATTAGACATCTGGTGTGGGAGTAAATATGAATAAGAAGACGTCCACAGAGTAAGCAAGTGGAAAATTTAATTAGCAGCAGCTAACGGTCACAGCATATTTGCTCAGTGTCAGGCACTATTCCAAGGGTTTGACGTCTACCCTCTGTTTAATTCTCACAACTAAATCAAAAGTTAGGTAACTACTATCACTCCCTCTTAACAAGTAGCAAAACTGAGGCACAGAGATGTGAAGTAATCTGATCAACATTACAGAGCAATTACCAGATGAAAGAATTTGTGGTATAAAAATTTGG
>NW_011888930.1:2689680-2692664 GCF_000151845.1 Pteropus vampyrus
TTTAAAAATCACATGTGTAACCAGGGTTAAGCAACGTTAAAATTGTTTCTTTAAGTGTTTCCTTTGGATGTTCCATCTTAGTTCTCTTGTAACTTATACCAAACTAAGTAATGTACATGTTAACATCTTGGTTTGCATGTATACTTTATAAAAAGTAAAAGTGCTATAATAAAAATTAAAAGGAAAAATTTTTTAGCCTTTTCAGTTGGTAGAATATTTCTAATGTGGCTTCTTTCCACAGTGAGATAAAGTTATTTATATAAAACTGTATCATGCAGGAGCTGAATTCTACCTATAGACAGCAAGAAAATTAAACATGTGTAAGAGTTCTAGATTAACATGTTTGTATAAACTTATTACTTATTATAAGGTGTATTTTGTACCTTAGCTAACAATATTTGGTATCTCTAAGCATTAACATTTTCTGTTCTTCACCAGAAGCGGCCATTAAAAAAAAAAAAAAAATGTAAAGCTCCTTCTTCTAAGAAATTCAAACTTACCAGTGATTTTGAACAAATGTCCAACAGGGATGTATTCTGCAGCACCATATTCAATATGCCAGATTAATAAAACTGTACCTTCTCTCTAATTCCTACATAATTTAGAGGTACTTTATTGGTTCGTTAGACTTAGAATACATTTTTAAAAGACATCATTTTCAGGAATTTTTCAAAACCATGAATAGAGAATTTATTAGACATCTGGTGTGGGAGTAAATATGAATAAGAAGACGTCCACAGAGTAAGCAAGTGGAAAATTTAATTAGCAGCAGCTAACGGTCACAGCATATTTGCTCAGTGTCAGGCACTATTCCAAGGGTTTGACGTCTACCCTCTGTTTAATTCTCACAACTAAATCAAAAGTTAGGTAACTACTATCACTCCCTCTTAACAAGTAGCAAAACTGAGGCACAGAGATGTGAAGTAATCTGATCAACATTACAGAGCAATTACCAGATGAAAGAATTTGTGGTATAAAAATTTGGAAAAAAAAAATAAAGACTAGGAATGTAAATTTTATTGTTGAATGGACCCTTGGGACCATGTAGTCGGAATCTTTTATTTTAAATAGGCAGAATGGTCAATAAGGAGAAGTTCATTTTCTCTCTCTCTCTCTCTCTCTCTCACACACACACACACACACGCACACACACACACAGAGTCAGTCTGTGGCAGAGATAATGAAGAGTCACTTATCAGGGCTAATTTAAGTAGGGCAGAGAGCCACACACCTTAACAGTGCCTTTAGAATACAAAAAGAAAGAAAAGCCTCAGATTTTATATACACTAGGCCTTAACTGGGCTGCTGAGCCTATATATCTGGATCTGCTAATAGTCCACAAAACCGGGACCATTTGCTGCCACCGATCCATCCTGTTTTCAAGTGGCTTTCAGGGTGGGCTTCTCGGTGGCAAGGCACCCATGGCGAGCAGACACACACACTGTCCACCCGCACCACAGCCTGCCTGGCAAGTTCGTTAGCCGCCATCATTACTCTCCTCTTACCTGTTCCCCTCCACACGTAGAATCTCAAAATTTCCAAGAAATTAAAAACAAGTTTCCCTCTTACAAGGGTTAAAAATCTTTAATCTTGCCCTAAAACCTTTCCCATCATCAAGTGTACAATTCTAGACAATGCTCTCTCCTTTCAGCCTGAAAACATTTCTAGAAGGAATGCCACCTGTCCTAACCCCAAAGGAATATTTCTATCACTGGGCAAGCAACATAATTGAACTTTGAACATCAAGGAACTTCACATACAAGTAGTAAAAGCAGATATTCCTTCTCCGTTGCATAAATTAAATTCTTAAAATTTCAGATATATATTGGGCATAATCAGTAAGAAATAAAGGCAATAAACTTTCAATACTCCAGTTATAGGCATATAACTATAAAAACAAGTACATATAGCCTAATATGTAAACTATTATTAAATTCTGCACTTTTAGTGTGAAATCACTGTGCTGTACACCTTTGGTGTAGATTTTCAAAACATCTGTGACTAAGAAATATAAAGGGCACTTTTTGAATAGTGAATATCTTAAATATAAGATTAAGGGTTAAGTCCTCATTTTCATGAAATCTTTTCCTAGAGCGTCGCCCGTTCCTTCTCCTCGGAACCTGGAAGATGTTTCCTATCCTCTCCCTTCTTCGGTGTTCGGACTTGGACTGTTCACTCACCGCTTTGATAGTCTGCATTTATTTGTTCAGAAAATATTCCTTTGATACCCACGACGGGTTAAGCAGCACACTGGGCACTAGTGATACGACGTGAACGAAAGTTCCAAAAGTTCTGGTGGGATAAAACGGTTCACCGCAGTTAAGGCAAGCAACGCGATTTTTTTCTTTCTTCCCAGCTTCACTGAGGTATAACTGACAAATAAGTTTGTGATAGATTTTAAATGTACATTGTGATGATTTGATACATGTGCACATTGTAAAAGGGTTCCCATCATCGAGTTAACACACCATCACCTCATATATTTACCTTTGGGTTTTTTGTTTTTTGGTTGTTTTTTTTTGTTTTGTTTTTTTGAGGGAGAGAGAACATTTAAGTTCTACTCTCTTAATTTTCAATTATACAATGCAGTGTTATCAAATATAGTCACCATGTTATACATTAGTTCTTCAGACCTTACTCATCTTATAACTGAAAGTTCATACCTTTTTACCAACCTCTCCCCATCTCCCTCGGCCCCTGGAAACTCTGTTTCTACTCTGTTTCTATGAGTGTTCTTTGATTCCGCACATAAGTAATGTCATGCAGTATTTGTCTTTCTCTGTCTGGCTTATTTCACTCAGCATAATGTCCTCCAGTTTCACCCATGTTGTCACAAGTGTCAAAGTCTCAGTGGCTTAAAGAAAATAAATGTGTGTCTCGCTCACACAGGGTCCACTGCAGATATGCAGCTGGGAGACCCTCACAGGGTCCCTCAGGGACTCAGGCTCCGTCCAGCTGGTGGTCCTGTCCTCCCACAGGGGCTC
>NW_011888930.1:2692714-2695850 GCF_000151845.1 Pteropus vampyrus
TTTTTTTGAGGGAGAGAGAACATTTAAGTTCTACTCTCTTAATTTTCAATTATACAATGCAGTGTTATCAAATATAGTCACCATGTTATACATTAGTTCTTCAGACCTTACTCATCTTATAACTGAAAGTTCATACCTTTTTACCAACCTCTCCCCATCTCCCTCGGCCCCTGGAAACTCTGTTTCTACTCTGTTTCTATGAGTGTTCTTTGATTCCGCACATAAGTAATGTCATGCAGTATTTGTCTTTCTCTGTCTGGCTTATTTCACTCAGCATAATGTCCTCCAGTTTCACCCATGTTGTCACAAGTGTCAAAGTCTCAGTGGCTTAAAGAAAATAAATGTGTGTCTCGCTCACACAGGGTCCACTGCAGATATGCAGCTGGGAGACCCTCACAGGGTCCCTCAGGGACTCAGGCTCCGTCCAGCTGGTGGTCCTGTCCTCCCACAGGGGCTCAGAGGAGGGGGCTAGAACCTCTGCACCAAGGTGACAGTCCAGAAGGGTGACTCTCCCACAGGAGGTTTATCGGGGCCAAGTCTATAAGTAGTAAATCTATCACTTCCACACAATTTCCACTCAGGCCCGTGGCCACACCTAACCCCATGGGAAGCTGGGAAACACAGTCTAGCTACATGCCCAAGAGGCAAGAGAAAGGGTTGTGATGAATACAGTGTTCTCTGCTATGGGAACAAAGAGAAAATTCTAGCATTTTAAAGAAATAAACAATTATATAATCGAGCAGGGCTAGGGCTAGGATGAGGTGAGTGAGGCTCCCATGGTGCAAAATGCAAAGAGTCACTTACTCTCAGGCTCAGCAAGTACACTTAAGATTTGTGCCATAACCCACACTTGTAGCCTCTCCCTACCCCAGACAATTAAACTGCAGAAAATGGAGAGAAAAAGAGAAATGTGCTGTTTCCGATATAGTTATCAGGAAAGGATGGAGAGAAGATCTTTCTAGATAGAGTAAGCAGCAAATGCAAAGGTCCTAAGACAGGAACGAGTTTAGTGTTTGAGAAACAGGAAGAAGCCAACAGGACTGGGATAACAAAAGGAGAGCTGCAGACATAGCAGTGACCAGGTCGCAGAGTCTTCCAGGCTGAGCTAGGACCTTGGGCTTTATTTCAGATATGATGGAAGTTCACTGCCTCATTTTAGTGGCAGAATCAAACGCTCTGACCTTTGTTTTACAAGAAAACAATCGCTCTGTACGTCCTGTGGAGAACGGATCCAGGGAGATCAGCTGGGAGGCTACCATGTAGTTCAGGAGAGAAATGGTGATAACCTGGCCTACAAAATGGCAGCAAGCTTAGCAAGAAGAGTGATTCAAAATACACTGGAGAGCGGGGACGGAAATAACAGGTATTGCTGAGAAAACAGGAATAAAGGGTTAAGCAACTAAATGGATGTTAATGGAGTTATATGGAGCTAGGGGAAAAAAAAAGAAGACAATGTTTTATCTCTCTATTTAAATAGTGGCTTCTCAGGCGTAAGAGATGTTTCTTTTGTATTCTCAACAGGAATAATCCAACAAGGTATTTTTAAAAAGAAAAAAAAAAAACATTATCAAAGGCTCAAGGCAATACACACACCATCTCCAAGCGACAGAATAAGAATCGCTAAGGTAATCGGGAAGACAATTGGCAAAAAGATCAAAAGTCTCACCTTTCCATCTTGGTGGTTAAGACTATGACTAAGTCGAATGCCTAGACTGAAATTCTAGCTCTGCCACTTACTAGTTCTGTGACCTTGGGCAAATTATTTACTGTGTCTCAGATTCTTCATCTATAAAATGGGGAGAAAAATAGAGCCTATCTCACAAGGTATTTGAAGATTAAATAACACCATATGTATCCTAAAGAACTATGCTTGGTACATAATAAGTGCTCAATAAACGTAACGGCTACAGCATATTGTTATATCTAGTACTGTGAATGATTCCTAAGGAAAAAAGATGTAGGAAAAGACATACAAGGATGTTTGTAACTGCCCAACAATAAGATGGATTTTAAAATTTCATAATGAACAATAACTTATGATGCAGCATTAATAATGCCATTAAAATAGTTAAGATTATATACTTATGATGTATTGCTTTAAAATCTTATACTTATGTAAAAGAAAACATCTAGAAAGATAAAAACCAAAATGTTAACAGTAGTTATCACTAAGTGGAAAGATTATTGCTGGTTTTGTTTTCTTCATCGTGTTCTCTATTTCCCAAATTTCCAACAATGAATAAATGTTGGGTTTATAATCATAAAAATACTCTGTTAGTTAGTGGTTTTTAAAACCAACTACGTTTTATATGAACATGGTGTAAAGTCTTTACCACTAGCTTCCAAGACAAAACACCTAAATGTCTCAACGATATGGGGGTTTATTACGAAAATAACTTTCAAAACCAAATAAAAAAAAAAGGGGGGGGTATGAAGGCTACGAACTACTAGCCCTAATTAGTGGATATATCCCCTTTGTTTTCTTACTTAAAAGCATACAAGTTGAAGGGGGAAATATTAATTTTTAGAACCTTCTATTAGCAAAAGAAGTATGTTCATTCACAGCTCTGTTTCCCTGGCTTGCATGATAACCGGTGTCTTCTGTTCACAACCCGTTTTGGTCTCCAAAATCCTGGGAAGGCACTTTACTCGTTAGTGTACCTATGGTGTTGTATTTCTCCAGCCAAACAGGCTTGTTTGTTCTGAACCACATATTAAATGTTTTTAGATTAAAAAATTTCCAGCATGATTTTTAATTTAATCCTCCCTATAAACACTTGTGTAAATTAAATGTCCAATTTCACTAAGTAATAAAATTATTAAATATACAAGATATTATAACATTTCAATGGGTAATACAAAAACTACGCCAATGGTAACTTGATTACTAGCAATGAGCTAAGTTTTTAAATGGATAAAGGAAAGATTTCTGTGACTGAAAGAGCCAGCTACAGCTAATAATTAGGAGGAATAGTAATGTTTTTACAACTTTACTTTACCCACTGAAAGCATGTAATATCTAGACTCTTTCTTCACATGCACTGCAAAAAAAAACAAGCCATTGATGGGTTTGGAGAGAACATTCTAAGTGTCTAGCTGCCACTCAGGTCAAGCTTTGGGGAAACTATAATCCATC
>NW_011888930.1:2698070-2720866 GCF_000151845.1 Pteropus vampyrus
ACACACTTATAAACCGTATCTAAAGCATCCCTACCTGGCCACTGTGTGCACAAGTCCAGGGGTGCCATTAGTATGTCTCATGCCCAGAACAGAGTCTGTGTGGCTGTGCGCAAAGGCCCTACCTCTGCTAATTACTTTACTTCTATTACCATCACTACTAATTCTCTTACTACTACTAATTGTTGTTATTATAGTATAATTCATAATAACAATACTTATTCCACAGGGTTGTGAAAAAAAAAATGAGGACTTAAAGAACCTATAGAGTCCGACACAAATTGGGATTTGTTATGGGTTGAATTGTGTCCCCCAAAAAGATATATTGAAGTCCTAACCCTCAGTACCTGTGAATGTGAACTTATTTGAAAATAGGGTCTTTGCAGATGGAACCAAGTTAACATGAGGCCATTCGGGAGGACCCTGATTCCATATAACTGGTGTTTTTATAAGAGACCAACACAGAGGGAAGACAGTCACATGAAGACGGAGCCAGAGGCTGGAGGTAGGCTGCCACAGTTAAGGAACACCCGGGGCTACCAGAAGCTAGAAGAGACAAGGAAGTATCCTCCACAGTCTCAGAGACAGCACAGACCTGATGACATCCTGATTTTGGACTTCTAGCTTCCAGAACAGTGAGAAAATCCAATTTTTTTGTTTTAAGCCGCCTAGTTTGTGGTACCTTGTTACAGCAGCCCTAGGAAATGAATACATTACATGTGCTGCACTTCTGAAAGTGACGACAGCTAGAACAAAACACTGGTGTGCGTTGGGAATCTTATCTGCTTCATTCTTGAATCTAGGTAAATATTTCTCTTAATTCAGCCAATTTCTTTTTGCAACAATATCACATCGTAACCTCAGGATGAGTCAAAAATCAATGAAAACCCCTTGTCTCCAACATCCTATTCTTCCATAATTGATTCTTTGAACTTAAGAGTTAAACTCTACATTTTTTCCTGTAAAGATCTCATTCAATTCATGAAGTCTTTCCCAGCCATCAAGATCTTTTTGCAAACAATCAACTAACGTTTTACATGTCTTGTTCGACTTCAGATTATGCAAAAGTTTGGTTGGCATGCCGTCTGTCTTCAACCAAATCATTAAAAAAAGTGTTCCATAGGAGGCTGAAGAGAGGGTCCTTTACTACACCAGAGGCTTCCTTCAAAATGAACATCATCCATTACTCCACCACTCTCTGCCAAATGCAATTCAAGTAACATATGACAATATACCTGCGTTTCTCTATTTTGCCCAAAAGGATTTTTTTAAGCCTATTATACTTTCATACATGCAAGGTATTATTATTAATGAATTTTTGTCAAATGCTTCTTTATCTTCCAGCCTAGTAACCCTATTTAAAAAGGCAAAAAAAAAAAAATCATATGGCATAACCCATGGTGTTTAAGTGGCATTGAAATCTCAGACTTACTTATAATGAAACATTCTAGAAACTGACATCATGGTCATGGAGAAACTGAGAAATATGTCTTCTTTTTTTTTTTGGAATTCAGATGAAACTTAAATATCTATAGAATTGTTTATTACTGAAGTTTAGAATAATGACTCAGAGGCATATGATGTAGAATCTGAGCAATTCTGTTCAGTATCCTCTATTTAGAAAGACAGTCTTATAATTTGAGTCTGAATAGTTGTCGACAAGAATTTCTATTTAAATACCTATGAGATGCCAGATGCATTACAGATGTGCTCATCATGGCTCTTGTGTGAATGGTCCTTAGAGGTCTCTCTACACTCAATACAGTCATTAGATTTACAAAATTCTTAAGAGATACCCTCTGCTGTTGAAAAAAGGCAATTCTCAAAGATTGGGAGCATCGAGACAGGGTACCTTCCATTAATGGATAGTTTCCTAAATATAAGCTACAGTCTTCCTATGAACTTCCTTCATTCTGCCTTAATTCCAAAAGGCAGAATAAATCACATCCTGTTTCTACATAACAACCTTCAAGTCTTCGAAATTAGTGACCTTTTTCCTTTTCCTTCTTCTCCACTCTTGGTCCAGCCTCTGCTATTTCTTCAAACCTTTCTCTGGAATTCAACAAGATGACTACTTGAAGCTTGCCAAAGTCTTTAGAACAGTTGTGATTCACCTCAGTCACATTTAAATCCAAATCATGTTGAGATCGCCCCTAGAAGCTGCATAAAACTAATTGTTCCTGCTTCTGCATAAAGAAACAATTAAATTGCACCAAATTCATAATTTTAGACAATCAATTTTCAAGGGACAATTTCTAAGCCCTAGATCAATTTTCAGATATTATGCAAAGGAGGGATGAAGAAATCTTTCATAATTGACAAGATGCAATCGAGAATCATGTCAGCCACTGCATGACTTACTGACCACCAAGGAGTGGTATGAATGGCTTCCCTAACTCCACAGCACACTAACCTCAACCCACTAATCATGCTTCTGGAAACCACCGCTGTCCACTATCAAACAACATTTGGTTTTTCAAATTACTTAGTCTCCTGACCCTAACCAAGCTTCTCCACTATTCTAAGCTGGTGGGAGGAGGTGACCACAAGACATCTTTCACCAGTAGAAGGAATGCTATGGATAGGACAGCTCTGATTGCTCTCAAAGCATTAAACAGATGTCCAGATCCTTGGATAAATTTAAAAAAAAAAAAGTAAGCTAGTTTGCTCATTCCAGTCACCAACCTACAGCTGTTCTCTGCCACTTCCTCATATCTACTTAGAAGAGCCCAGAACTAATACCCAAGATTCCCTCAAAATTCCCCTATAAACCTGACCCTTAAACATATATACTCACATACTTCCAAAGTGAACCTCAAAAGCATCAACAAGAAGCAAGTGTCAAAAATGAGCATTAATTTTAACAAAGTATTCTTTCACCTACGAGAACTACCAGAGCACATGACAAGTCAAAGACCAGACTGCCTTAATTTACTATGTATTTGGGAACAGTAACCTGGGAGCCCCAGGTGCAATCCTTCTCAAGCCACTGAGCTGCAAGTGTTTCTCATTCTATGGAGAGTCTTTAAAGACCAATTGTGGCAATGGAAGAGAAAACAAATATCACAGTTACTCCCAAAGGACTACTGCCGGGGGTGGGGTTAGGACATGTCACTTGGTTGTAGAAATATTAACCCACTATGATTCAACTAAACTGAAATCTAGTCTTGAAACTAATGCAGTGTGATAAACTAAATATGCAGGTTAATGATGATACAGCACAAATCCCTCAACATTAAAAACCAGCTTTTGACTATAAGGCATTCGAACACAGCATGTAAAGAACAGCATTGAGGGGCCAGAGAATTTTTAAATCCTACATCAGACTTTATTACATGAAAAGGAAGAGAACCTTTTTTTAAAAAAAAAAAATTAAACTTTGGATTTTCAAAATAAAATGAGACAATTTGCACCATTCTCAAAGGTCTAAAATGTAAGAGTTTCATTGAAAGAAATGGTCTCTCCATAAAGATTAAATAATTTGGCAAACAACTGGGAAGTACTAATTTGAAGTCGTTTGGGCAACTCCAAGTTTTGCCAGTTGCCTAAATTTTTAGACATGCACTTTATGGAAAAATTCTTTAAAAAAAGTAATGTTTTCCAAGTGGCTGTAGAAGCTGGAATCCATCTCCAGGTTAATGCAATTTCTAGCTTTAATATCTGCCTCTAAGATAGGAAAACTGAGAGGCTGGTTAAGTTTGCCTTTTGGTAAGAAAGTCTTGTCAAAAGGAGAGTAGAGACCGAAACCAGAAATGCTCGGTAAGACGAAATCTCTCCTTATTGATTCCTTTTCCCCTCCCTCTCTGTGAAGATGTCAAGATGATGATACCATCAGTCTTACTGGAGAAAGTCGAGCAGGTTTGCCACTCGAACCTACAGGGCAAAGCAAAGTAAGCACAAATGACTACAGAACTTCAGAGAACAAAGCATGAGGAAAAGAATGCAAAGTGTGCCCTCTATCGGTCGGAGCGTTTTAAATGCAGAGCTGCTGCTTGGCAAGTTGTATCCAGCAATAGGTGAGAGGAGAGGCTAAAGCCATTGCTGTAGAAAAATTCTAAATGTGCTGAACCAGCAGAGGATCTATCTAGCAGAAGCCCGCTTAGCCAGAACTGAAGAGTGCTTGGCCTGGCCCTGACAAGTCAATGAACTGGCAACGTGAGACATACAAGTCACATCAATGCCAGCACCACATGTCATCAGCTGGAAAACTGCAACAGCGATTTCTAAAACCCTATATTATTGTGTTGTTAATGAGATAAAAATTAGACCATATGAGAAGTTTTAACAGAACCCCTTATCCTGTCTATTTATTTTGTACTTTTATAAACTTTTTAAGGGAAATGGAGAGTTTAGCAATTATTGTCTTTGAGTAAGGATTGTTAGCCAAGTAATTTTTTACTGAAATAAATCTTGATAGTGCTTCCAATGTGTCCTCATACTGTGAAGCATACACATGGCAGGAAAACCCATACATGGAACATAAACTTAGAGAACAAATTTCTATATCTGTTTGAAGTAACCATCCGGCATCACACTAGTTAAGGTCTACTTCCTGTTTCTTTCACCAACGCTTATTAGCCTACTGAAGGAAAGAAATGAACCATGGACTAGTTTTGAGAATTCAGCGAAAGCTCTAGATCCTCTCTCTATAACCTCCCACTCCCCAAAAACAGAAAAGATTTTCTTTCTAATTTCAGGAGACACAAAAACCCTGGCCCCGCCTCTGGACCCCAAATTAATAAATCCTACTTAAAAGAAATGTTCGGAGCAAGCCTAACTCTGTTTTATAAATGCTCTTAATATCTTTCAGCAGGTGATGAAATTGAAAGGTTTTAAGTAAATCGTAAAGGTTTTCCCCAAACGACCTTATAAGGGGGAAAGCTACCTATAATTAGTTTCTCTAAGCTTCAGAGTAAAAATTATATTTAATAGCTTTTCTCTAATCCTGATTGGGTATTCTGAAGTATATATAAAATACATGTATACATACACACCTACAAACACATGTTGATACACACATGCATGCGTGTGCACCCACAGACACACATTTATTCTGGCTACTGTAGTACCAGAAATAAGAACTTTCTATAATTCATACCAGGATAACAATTTTTAAAAAAGAATAATGATCAAAAATTTTAGCATACTAGTATGCAGATTTTTATCAGATCATACTTGGTCACACACTTCAGTAACTCTATCCCCTCAGCCTTCAGTTACTTAATGTCAGTTATATTATTAGCATAATTATGAGTTGTAGGATGCTAGGGCCCAATAAAAGTCTGTGAACCAAAGAACTTTTGAATGGGTTCAACAGTGATTTCTTTCCTTTTTTTTAAATGAATATTTATGTTGAACATTTACTGTGTACAGGAAAAGTCAGGGAATTCAGGAGGGTTGGATTCTAGTTCTAGTTCCCTTCCATTTAGTTGTTAGATTTTTTAAAATCATTTATTTCAGTAAGCAGCTCACTTTTTTTATTATTATTATTTCAGTAAGCAGCTCACCTTCCTTAGACGTCAACCCAGGCTCACCTCCTTCAAAGGGCAGTGAAATGTCAGTGCTCTCCGCAAAGGTACAAGACTAAAAACTATGTAATCTATTCACACCAACAGAAGAACTTAATCTAAACCACACACACACATACACATACACACAGCTGTGTCTCTCACAGGTATATGTACATAGTTGTATTTATACTAAAGTCATAAACATAAGAATGCAGGTTGAATGTTTTCCTGCATTCATTTATGTTATTAATTCTACTGCCTTTAAGAAGATAAATATCACCCTTTCGTTTTTCTCTAAATGATTATTTATATGGGCAATGTATTTTGGGATGAAGACCTCTATTGATGCTTTCTCTAGAAGTGTTTTTAAAATGTAGGTTACCCCCTCCAACAGAGTTCACCTTACCCTGCCCCCAACTCACCTGTCACTTGAGATACTCTATCATTCAAATAATAAAGACATGTAGATTAAAGACTCCAAAATAGAAGCCATAGGCACGAGTCTATAGGAGCCGAGCAGGGAAGTGAAAGACAACACTGTGGACATCACTCACTCAGGGTTGTCAGGAGTCAGAGCCAACTCAACGGCGTGTAACACACATGGGGACATGAACAGGCACTGATAAGTAATGTGTGAAATTCAGAAGATTCTGAGAAGAGACTTCAGAATGAGGATTGGGTTTTTATATCTCAGTGTTTTCTTGGCTTTGAACTCTAAAAGAATAAGAGTAAATAATGTTTATAGTATTATTTACTCTTATTAAATTCTAGACCTTTGAATTTAAAAAATCATTTCTCATTAAGTCACCACATGTAGCAAAATAACCATAATAAAGGTGAAAATAAGAGTTTTGTAAGCATAGCACAAAAAGCTAAGAAAACTCTGAGGAAATAGTTGAATTGGCTTCAGAAAAAAAGCAGAAAATTCCAGGAAGGCTTCACAGAAGCAGTGACATTTTAGCTGGGGTCTACCACATGCTCAACAATATCAAAACATAAAACACATGGTGTGCTTAGAAATGAAGTAATCTGGTATAGCTTAAGCATACAGTGCTTTCAAGGAGGTAGGAAGTTAGAAATGGGCTGCAGTCAGATGTTGGGGAACCCTTGAATGCAACATGAAAGAGGCTGGCATTTATTCTGCAGTCAATATGGAACCTGAGAGGTCTGGGGGTTCATTAGCAAAGAAGTAACATGATCAGATCTGTGGATGAGAAAAATTCAATGTGGCGACACTGTAAAGGATGGAGTGAGGACAGAGCAGATACTGGGACATGAGGAGTCAGGGCAGGTCTGAGCCAGAAAATATCTTTGGGAATGGAAAGGACGGGGTAGCTACAAGCAACATTTCTGAAGACTAAGACTGAATGAACCGATTAAAGAGGAAATGGAAAAGTCAAAGACTGTAGAGTTTGACACATAGAAACTCCATGAATAGAAAGAAATAAGAGCACAGGCAGAGGAAGACAATTAGGAGAGGGCATAAAAGAGAAAATGAGTTGTCAAGTCTGAGTGTGCATGGAATGGAACATCTATTCATATGGCAGAGAAATCGACTCTGAATAAGGAGCCAAAGAAAAGAAGTGGCAGAATGTGGGAGGCAAAACTAGAGTGTAGTGTCACCAGCCAAAGGAAATGATTTTCTTTGGAAAGGGGTGATATCTTCAGAAGAATGAGTAACAGAGGACCAAAAGACCAGTGGAGTTGGCAAAGCGGTGAGTACTGAGTATGGATGATCACGAAGAAAACCTTTTAGCAAAATTATGGACACAGAAGCCATATTGTGGCAGATTGAAGAGTGAATGAAAGAGGATTGTTAAGCAAGAGAAGGGAAAGGAGAAGAAAAAGAGAAGAGATTGGAAAACAGTGTGAGGAAGAAGTCAAGACTTTCAGGATTGGGGGACAACAGCATGCTTGGAAAGAGGGTGACTCATACAGAAAGGTCCTAGAGAAGGAGAAGTGGAGGGCTGGCCTTGGAAATCTTGAAAACTATCCTTTATTACTTATCCCTCTCCTCCTCCTTCCTCCCCTTTCTCTGCTTCCTTTCCCCTGTCCTCTGTCCAGTTCTGTCATCCTGTCTGAGAGAAAGATGAAAACGAGAACTGAGAAAGATAAGTGAAAATCTAGTGTAGTTACAAAAACCCAGTCCTCCGTGGTCATATCATCCTCACACCCTTCTCAACACACACCTGCACCCCCAAATATGCACATACACACATATGTATACATACATTCTCTATCATATATATAGCTATATGTGTAATATTTGCACTTTAGTATTAATTAGCATCTTCCACATGTATTCCAGCTAAAAATATGAAAATTTATAAATATGGACATGTGATGGTATATTTTACTTAATGGTCAATCCTTGATTGCTGCAGAACATGAGAAAAAATAATGACCATCATGATGGTTTGGGGTGGGGGGGAAGGGAAGTTTAAAGCTTTATTTTCATCCCAGAGCTTACCACCTCCTTTTAACAGAATAGTTATCAAGTGTCTTATCAAATGATTTGTCTGTCATCTATTCCTTGGCTTTGGGATAAGAATACTTATTTCCAGAAAAAAAGAAATGGATTAAAGGCAGCCAGTTGGAAGGAAAGTAAAAAGTAGCCTGGACAATCCATAAATTTGCCAGTTAGTCTCTGAATAAATCAAGAGATGGTTTTTCTTTAAGGAGTTAAAAGTGTCATTTCCAACTTGGGATTTCTACACATATTGGATTTTATCCAAGGTGGATTTTAAAAGCAGATAAAGAAAGCCAGGATTAAATGGAGGCCTGGGGGAATGTCACCTATTCTAAATCACTTCCAAATTTCAGTAGCTAAGTAAGATATCGGTTGGGGCACAGCAACTTTCAGACCTCCATGTGTTGGTAAGATACTAGCCAGAAAAACTCAGTTATGCTGGAAGAAAAAGCAGCCCATTAACAAAAGAGAACAAAAGAAAAGAAAGAACCTGTTTATGTTGCAAAGTTAAACATCACATCAGCTTTTCTGAAATACTCTGAAACTTAAGAAAGCAAGCATACAAAATGTATTTTGAAGCTTTTTTATTTAAGTGTAGGTTAATCTGTTCCATGTGCTATTTTGTATGTTGAAAGAATACTGTAAGAAATAAGCTATTAAAAGTACTTGTAAAACCAAATACCTCTGAATCTCTTCATTAAATTTTTAAAAATACAAATTAATTTAGCCCTACGAGAGTTAAGAGAACATGTCGATTTTTTTTTTTTTTTTAACAACCTCGGTTGCCAGGAGCACACACAAGTATTTGTGATAAATACTTCAGTTTTATAGAAGAAGCCAAATCTAAACTTAGGAAAATGAGATATTTCCACACTTCAGTATGGAAAAGGCTATAGCAGTAAACACTTGTCATGCCACGCCCCCTACCCTCAGACCACCAGAAACACCAATTACATGTTTGGGGAGCCTTGCTGCTTTTAAAGAGTTTTATCAAGAAGTTTTCGTAAAGCTCTGGTTAAAATGTGACTGAGCGTATAAACAGGATGAAAGATGTAAAAATAAATCGCTACGTACCAAGCTCAAGGAATCCCAGGAGACTATGATAAAGTTATGTTTTGTCTACCCACCTTTCAGTAATTCAGCCTGAAATGTGGCTTACAAGCACTCCAAAAAATAAAATGAATCAAATAATCCAGTTTACCATACAAATAAATCATAAGAGGTCCCGAGACAGAAGGCAGCAGGGGTTAACAGTAGTTGACAATGACTATGTTTTTGAATGGGAGGTGGATGAGAGGGCCAACGAGTTACGGCTGTTACCAAGTAGAAAACACATGAGTTGTCAATCAGCTTCTGAAAACATTGGCATATGTCTCCTCTATAGAAGATATCCTCAGTATTGTGCCTAATTTTAAAAATGATTGCTGCCAGGCCCTATTAGTGTTTGTCAAATGTATTTTTATTTTATGACTTTGTTTTCTAAATAAAGGGAAGGAAGAGCAGTCGGTGTTATTGTTCATGATAGTCTCCTACACACAAAGGTTTATCCAAAAGTAGAGAAGGTCGACATTCTATTCTCAGTCCTCTGGCTATATTTTGAAATAAAACATAGAGTTAAATGATATATTTGCTCTCTATTCCAGACTGGATGCAATTGATTTTAACTGACTAAATTATCTGATCTCTGCCAAGAATTTTATTTCATTAAGAAAATGATATTATAGAGCATCTGAGATCATAGAGCAGACTAAACATAATGCCAAAGAAGTTCTGAGAATGCTCCACAGTGAAGGTTTGATTATTTGCAGATGGAATATGAAAAAAAAAAAAAAAAAAACCAGAATCAGATCCCAGGCATTAGCCTAACCGATCCTGGTATCATTGCGTGCAATGTAGCACAAAGCCAAGAAAATTACTGATCTTCTAAGCCACAACACTTTTTTTTAAGGTACTAATCACTTTTCTTCCTAGAAAGTAATATTTAACTGCCACTATCCAAAACAAAGAGAAAAAGGGAAATGTTGGTACCACAATAGGCTCTAGCCTGTCAGCTGTCACTGCTGACATGATTTGGCCAGCAGTCAAGCATTCACCAAGGAACTAATTTAAACCAATCTCCTTTGGGAAAGCCAGTTGTTCGGTATGAGCAACAATTGGTGTAGGATCAATCAGTGGACATGAGATCAATTAAAACCAGCTTAAGTTTGTGAAGAGGAACAATTCACACAACCTGAGTTAGATCTCTATTCATTTCAACACTCTCACAATGCAATCCTTAAGCTTCCTTGCAAAGCAGAATGGTACTATCACCCTACACTGTCTAGCCAGCCCTTTAAGTAGTTCCACTTTTAATTAAAAACACAGTACACCCTTTGTTGGCACAGATAGTGTGGTCACTTTTAAGGACCGCAGTTATTTTAGCCACAAACTTGGGATTTGGGAGGGGACATCTGTTAAGAAAGGGGAAAAAAAGAATACACTTTGATAGAATTTTTTTCCTTTTGCAACCTTACCAATTTACATGGACTTGAAAGCATTTGAATTTTATTAAATTGAAAGGTTGGTTTGGCAAAAGTTACCACAGCACACTTTAGAAATGGGTTTCTAAGTGTCAGTACTTGGGGATGTGGAAGGTATGAGATTTTGCTAAAGCAGCGTTGAAATAAATAAGTTTTGCCTCAGATTCCTAAGAAGGCATAGATGGCACTTGTGAGTGAAGCATGCAGTATCGCTTCTGGCCGCAGGAGTGCTGTAATGTCATTCTCCATCAAATAGCATCTTCACATTCAGTTCTACTAAAGCAATATGCTTGATTCTTCCCTAGTCAGCCGGGTCGGGACAAGCAGTGTGGATCAGGAAGACATCTCAGAATTAGTAAGTCTGCTAATTATCTATATTTCTCAAACTTTAAGCCCTTGAGATTTTTCAATCAAGCAGACTGCAACTTCTGTATAAGAGAAAAAGCCTCTCCGAACACTTTTGACCACAGTATAATCAAAAATTGCCAACTCTACCAAATAATACCCCCAAAAGAAAATACTGGGGTAGAGAAAGGAGCCAGTTGGGAGGGGAGGAAGAGACCGAAAAGGACTTTTCCAAGATTAATATTGGTATCAAATTTTCATGGCCTTTGGGAAGAAATTTCTCTGTAGAATTTTTATGCAGAATAATTTCTGAAAATGAGCGTTTTCCTAAATGTCAGAAATGAGAAAGAGGGAGAAAGAAGGGGGTATCCTTATAAATCACAGCTCTGCGGCGTCAACTGGAGAACAGGGGCTAAGGAAGTTGCACACCACCCATTATCTCGAGCTCTGCCCTCGGGCGAGGCAACCTCCAACCCCGCGAGAAGGTGAGAACAGCTTAACGACGTCCTAAAAGGAAAAAAAAAAACCTATGAAAACTTAGGACGCGAAAAGCTCTCTCCCAAATCTGGATGCAGGACCGGAGATTCCATAAAACGAGTTATAAACAAATCACATCACAAGTCGAGTGAGACGTTTATATTCCAGAAAAATCAAGATCTGTCAACCTCAAGTTACAAATTCTAAGCGCGCAAAAGTCCAAATTGCTAGATGCCTTTAAAGGCTGCTATGCACCTTGCATGAGCGGGCAATGCAAGGTGTGGGGGAGGCGGGGCGGGGCGTCGTTTGAATCCTCCAGAAGACTTAATTGTGTTTAGCAAATCTTCCTCTAAAAAGCAGCTGGATTAGCTACAGCCACAGCAAGACTTAGAGACAGCTTCGCGCACTAAATCTGCAGGAAAGCTTGCTTTCTGAACCCTTTCTGGAGGCTTCCACTAGCCTTTTCTGCAGCGCACACAAGTGATGGAGCGGTTAAAGAGCCGCAAGTGAATTTAACTGAGAACAGAAACCTGTCTCAGAAATAGCTGCTTTTGAGGAAAGTTAAGGAAGAAGGCAAAGTCGGGCCCGTCCCCCAAATAGTATTCTGCATGCGCTCCCCAAAAAGCCTGCTAAAGAGTTACTGATCAAGGCAGGAAATTAGTGAATCTTCCCATCCAGTGTTAGGTTTCAGAATAAGAGATCAATGTTGCCCTTTTCCTGAAAATGCAGGTCCTCCACCTCGATTTGGTCCCCCTCCAACGCGCTCGCTCGCTCTCGCCCGTCTCTCACGCGCACACACACGCGCTGCGAGGCCGTGTCCAAAGCTATCTGGGGTCAGGATTTCGGGCGCACGTGCGTGAGGAAGGCAAAGACAGATGAGGTGCAAAGGAGATGGTTAAGAGACTAAAAAGAAAGACCAAGACAGAAGAACAAGAAAACTGGGCGCCAGATACGAAATGGGACTGAGAAGAGTTCAGGAGTAGAAGCGCCGCAGCGAACGTGGGTACGGACCGCACCACTTAGCCCGGAGCGTCAGCCGCACGCCGGACTCACCGGCATTGCGCGCGTCTCTCTGCCCCTCGTCCCGCCTTGAGAGGACTGAAAGAGCGTTCTGCAGAGCTCCGCGCCCAGAAAGTGAGGAGCGGGTTGTGCAAGAGCGGTGTGCAGGGCACAGTCCTGCCCCTCTGAGTCGCAGGACCCCGGGTGTGAGTCCTGCGACCCGCCCCCTGGCCCCACGCACCCCGGCGGAATAGGACCCACCTCGCTTACTGCGTCTCCATCGGTTGCCTTGGCAGTGGCTGTAATCCATACAGTTCAGGATGATGAGGGCAAAGGAGAAGAGGCGAAACTGCATCTGGGCGGTCGGGCAGGGGAGAGACGCCTCTCAAAGTCGGGGAACTGAAGGGCTCATCCGAGGAGCCGATGCTGACCGCGCTGCTGAAGAAGCACGCAGGGGAGAGTCGCCACTAGCCCGGGGACCGCACTGGTCAGTTCAGCGCGGTCAGCATCTCCGCCTTAAACCTAAGAGACGAGGAGGAGAAACAGGATGGATGGGGGCGTGGAGAGAGCCCCAGGGAGGCAGCTGCCTCTCCGCGCGTCCCAACTTTAGAAGAGGGCAGAGGAAAGCGAACTCATTGCCTGGCACTAGCTGCTGAGCAGTTTAACCTCGAGCGCACAGCTGCGGGCGACTGGAGCGGGAGGTGATTGCAATCAGTGAATTAGCAACCTCTGCGGAGCTGTAGGCTCGGCCCCCGGGGAAAGGGCGTGTGCAGCACTCCAGGGTAAGGAAAGAGCTCCGAAGGCTCAGAGAGAGGGTTCAGGGTTAAAGGAGCGCTCCTCAGTCCTTTGGTCCCACAATGGGATACCCAGGCGCCCCGGTCTTGGTGGCCCCGCGCGGGTCGCCTACTTACTTCTCCGTTGGTGCGGCAAGCCTAGGCGCGGCGCTCCATCCCGGGCTTCGGAAGCCAGCCGCCCCGCTAGCACGTGGGCTGAGGAAAAGTTTGCCCAGACCCACCGGGAGCTCCTGGCAGCTCCGGATTCCGGCGGCCGCTACGGGTTCGAAGTGCGCAGATGGTCCTCTGGGCTGGCGACGCCTGGCGGGGCCCCGGCGGCCGCAGCCTCTGGGATGCTGCGTGCCCACCGGTGAGTGCAAATCCTCGGGCGAGGGGCACGCCCGCTTTCACTCCCTGGGTCCCTGTCCAATTGGGCGGTTTCCCGAGCTCTCACCACAGCCACTTCACAGCTAAGCTTTCTCCCTTTCCAAGCTGTGGGAGACAGAACGCTCACACGAGGCCGAAGGGATGTGACGAGCGCACTTTCCGACCGAGATGCGGCGGGGCTGAGGCTCGGGATGCTTCTATATGTAGGTGGTGCTGTGGTCCAAGGCATCTCAGTCAAAGCTGCCTCGGAGCTCCTGGGTCCTAAAGCCAGAAACTCTCGGGTTTCCCTGAGGTCCTAAAGAGAGCTGACAGCCTCCAGCGAGCCTAACTCCAAGCGAATTCCCTCCAGGCTTTCCTGGAGTGGGCGGCCAAACTGAAGAGTAGCTGAGATGGGTGCGCCCATTGACCGTGCTAGGCCCGGGAGCGCAGTTAGCTTCTCCCCCAAGGTGTCCTCGCGGGCGCTCCGGGGTCGGTTCCAACCTCAGCACCGACCTTCCTGCAGAATCTGATCGCCTGATAGCTTCTTCCAGACCTTCCTTCCCTAGCTCCCGGCTGGGACCGCTGCTTCTGACAGCGGAGTTTAAACTTGAGCCGCATTCCGAAAGATGCCACACCTCTGCCACTTTTTAATTAACGTCTTGGCTTTGTTTTACAGGAAGATCTGTTAGCGCGGGCTGAAATTAAAACTCGCCCTCAGTGGAGGGAGTGAAAGGATATTTCCAATAGCTTTTGCTTATCTTCAAAAGTGTTATTTCCTGATTTTGTTTCTCCAGGAAAACATAAAAAACCTGTGATCCCTTGCTTGCAGTGCTCAAGAAATCGGGACCTTGTTTCTCTACAGAGAAGTTCACTTTCCACTGAAATATTTCTGATTAATAATTCTTCTCCCCCCCCCACCCCCAAAGTCTCTTGAATTAAACTTTTAGAAGCCTTAGGTTTGAAGAATACTCTGTTTAACAACATGTTACGTTAAATAAACTTGATGTTACCTGATTTCATTCTGGTGAAATCCTGTCTGCATTCATTACTGTAGGAATGAATGTATTTACTCCTTAGCCAAAAGATAAGAATCCATACTGCTAAGGATGGCGGGTACGAATGCTTGTAGGTATGGCCACAGCTACCATATTATGATGCTAGCATTCTGTTCCATTTAAATTTTCTTTTCTATGCCTTCAGTTTCAGAAGACGTTCAGAAATTGGAGACAAGACAATCATAAAGAAACAATAAGAATATTAGAAGTCATGTTTATTAACTATTCCATCATTGCCTATCGATAACTATTTTTACAAGCTTCACTTGCAAAATACTGTCATCACTATTACACAGCAATATTTATGTCCTAAGAATTTCAGTGTTATTCCTTTTATGCATGCCTGAGTAAATCTGAGTTGAGGTCACTGGTCCCATTTCCTAGATAAGAAAATTCAGCCCCTGAGACTGGCCCAGAGGGCACAGAGTTGACAAAACACATTGCAGAAACAGTGGATCTGTTTCTCTGCTTTCTGAGTCCTTGATTTTTATCACAGAATTTGAAAGCATTTAGAAACATTTCAGCTTAGGGAGTGAGTGGCCCAGGTATGATAACTTGATATTCCAGTGAATAATCCTCAATCATTATAAATACTACTTCCCCTATACATTCACACATGCACACACCAAATTTATTGCACTTCTAAAGAAGTTAGATCCATGGGAGAATAAATTCTCTAAATAAGCCCTCTGCCTTCCTGTACAACTTTGAGACCCATTCAAGGTCAGTGGTATCAGTGTCTTTTAAAATACGTAAAAGCAAAAATTAGCACAAGACCAATTGGATCTAGTTCTACTATTTTGGGCAGTTTTCTGGATCATAGTTTCCTTGGCGGTATTTTTAGAAAATTAGACCAAGATCTCTTTCACCTCTACCATGCTCGATTTTTATCAAGAAGTTTGTTCTGGGGTCTAATTAACGTGAGAACAAACTCATCATCAATAGGTTTGCAATCTAGAAAAATGAGAATTAGCCACTGTCATCCTTAGTTAAATTTACAGACCACTTTCAACCTTCTGTCTTCAAAGATCACTCGCCATAATTTTAATCATTTGGGCTTCACAGTAGGCATTTTTTAAACCATACTTTTCAGTTTAGGGAACTCTCAGATCTATTTCATTTAAAAAAGAATTTTAACAACACTGCTCCTGATGAAAATTGGTTAATGCTCTTAATAAGATAAGAAATGAGCTCCAGGAGAAAAGGATATTCCTAATTCTTTTCTTCTTGTGCTTCCTTCCTCCTGGTCTGTCTCTGCTTTTTAAAGGATACCACTGATCCTCAAATATCTGTCACACTTGGTCTTTGAGGTACTTAATCTCTTTGGAGCTAGTTTGTTGATAATTCAGATTTTTTTTTTTTTACATTCACTGAATATTTTTCCTGATTTTCAAGATCCCAAGAATGTTCTTGCTGCTAGAAAAATATAACCCTAGAGGATCCCAAACTATCATTATCTTTAATCCTGAATTTCTGCTTCCTTTCATTTCTAAACTCTGACTGTGTTGTTGTTAAGGCTCAAAATTCAGTTTCTCTATTTTGGAGGCTCAATGGACTTTTTCTTCAAACTGAGTTTAGGTGGTGGTTTCATTAAATTAGCTTTGTAAATAGACATGTGCCTGGTGTCTGTCTACAGAGAAGCATACTGATGAGATTGACATCATGACACTCATCAGTGATAGAGAAGGCTAACTTAGGGCAAGGATAAGAGACGATGTTATAGATGGGAAGCAACTCGTACACTTTACTTTTTTGACTTGTAATTCATTCATACAGCTAAAATTCAATCCTTCATAAAGGCCATACAGGGAAAAGTTTCTGCCCCAGCCAGCTAGTTCTCAAAGACAACCAGTTATTCGTATATAACCTTCCAGGTTTTGAGTATACTTCCAGACATAGGTTGTGCTTATCAAGAAAATATGTGTGTGTGTACATACACAGAATCATGCATTGCTTAAGGATAGGGATACATTCTGAGAAATGAGTCATTAGGGGATTTCATCATTGTGCAAACAACACAGAGTGCACTTAACACTAACCTAGATGGTATTGTCTACTACACACCTAGACTATATGGTACTGCCTATTGTTCTCAGGCTACAAACCTGTACAGCATGTTACTATACTGAAGACTATAGGCAATGGTAACACAATGGTATTTGTATATCTAAACATAGAAAAGATACAGTAAAAATATGGTATAAAATGTTAAAAAAAAAAATAGTATACCTGTGTAGAGCACTTACCATGAATAGAGTTTGCAAAACTAGAAGTTTCTCGGGGTGAGTCAGTGTGAGTGGTAAGTGCATGTGAAGGCCCAGGACCTTACTGTATGCTACTGTAGATTTTATAAACACTGTACATTTAGGCTACACTAAATTTATTAAAAATATTTTTCTTCAATAATAAATTAGTTTATTGTAATTTTTTTACTTTATAAACTTTTTAATTTTTAACTTTTCAACTCTTATAATAACACTTAGCTTAAAATACAAACACACTGAACAGCTAGCTGTATAAAAATATTTTCTTTATATTCTTATTCTATAAGCTTTTTTCTATTTTTTAAAACTTTTTACACTTTTTTTTCGTCAAAATATAAGACACAAAGACACTCACCAGTCAAGTCTAGGTGTGTAGTAGGGCAATACCATCTAGGTTCGTGTTAAGTGCACTCTGTGTTTGCACAATGATGAAATCCTCTAATGACTCATTTCTCAGAATGTATCCCTGTCCTTAAGCAATGTATGATTCTGTGTGTGTACATACACACATATTTTCTTGATAAGCACAACCTATCTCTGGCCCACACGGGGTCAGGATCATCAATATCGCTCTCTTCCACCTCTATATCTTGTCCCCCAGGAAAGCCTTAGAAGCAATGACATACCTGCAGCTGTCATCTCCTACAATAATACCTTCTTCCCGAACACCTCCTGAAGGACCTACCTGCCTGAGGCAGTGTTTGAGGCGGTGTCACTCTTTTTAGAAATATGTCCATGGTGGTTTGCTTGGTTTCTTATTGTTTTTTTTTTTCATCATAGATTTGCTTGTAAGCAGATGATGCACATTGATTATTCTTCTCTGTTAATGAAAACCTTTAAGTGTTAAAGTCCATGTTTTTAAACTTTTTGGGGAGCTTATTGAGGTCTGTCTGCAAATGCTTCTGCTAAGCCCTTCACCGTATAATCTTATGGGACTATCATAGTATATGTGGGTCAGTGTTGACTTAAACATCATTATGTGATGTGTGATTGTATACATGTGTGTCTACATATACATATATAATATAGTCTTCCCTCATCTTTCATGCAACTAGAATACTATATTCACTAATCTGCATCTCGATTTTTTCATGCATCTTAGAGTTCATTCAGTATCAGTTCATAAAGAGCTTCTCTATTCTTTTTATACAATCACACCATTTCATTGTATGGTTACATTTAGCCAGTTCCCTACTGATAGATATTTAGATTGTCTTCATTCTTTTTCTATTACAAGCAAGACTTCAATTAACCTTTTCATGGGTCATTTTACCTTTGCATTATAAATTCCTAAAAGTAGAAATGTTGGATCAAATAGTTGGATATGCACATGTGTGTATATGTATGTGTGTATGCATTCTTAAAATTACCTTCCACAGGGCTTCTATCAAATCACTACGTATGAAAAGATCCATCTCCCTACATTCCAACCAACACCTTTTGATCTTTGATACTCCTAGGCAAAAAGTAGTATCTTGGGAGTTTTAATTTTGATTGCTTTTCTTTTGAATGAATTATGTGTCTTTAATATGCTTGAGCAATTTATATTTCCTTTTCTATGAACTCTTTAAGATATTGTTTATCTCTTTTTTATGGTCTTTGTCATTTATTTTTGCTTTGTAGAATATACATATGTAGACAAATGTCTTTAGTGATTTTAGTTTCAAATATTTTTCAAGTTTATCATTGGTCTCAACTTTGCTTTTTATGTGTATTACTATGTTGAAAATTTTTAAATATCTTTATGTAGTTAAATTTGTCAGTCTTATCTTGTATAGCTTCCATGTTTGTGTCATACTTGTAAAAGCTCTTCCCCATGCCATTCTTCTTAAGTTTTTATCTGGAAGTTTCCACATACATTTTTTTGAATGTTAAAAACTATAAATGTTAATGATTTTATGACTGTACTGCATGGCTACATTAGAATAGATTTAAATTTTTCTGAATCTTTCCTAAGTATTTTTGTTCACAGATTTAGTTGACTTTGGCTCTGACTCTCATTTTCATTAGCTAATTGATTTAGAATTCTCTTATCCTTCATGTTATCAGATATTCATATTTTCAGATTTAAAATTTCCCACAATCTTTTTATTGTTGAAATTAGTTGATGCTGTACTCGCCCTTCCAGTCTAGAATTTATCTGGTAATTGCTTTGGAATACATTATGCCATTTTGCCATTGAGTCATATTGATATATTTTTTTCTGTTAAACAAGCTGAATGTCCATTTTGCTAGTTATATGTGATAGCCTATGTTCATTTATTATATTTTGTATGAAATAAATTAATTAATATGAAAGATCTTCAACAAGGTCACTGACCAGTCCTTATCCAGGCTAATTTGTTGTTTTTAAAAGCCACACCATAATCACTTATTTAACATTTGAAAAATGTATAAATATTTGACTCCTCCAAAAGTTAATGTTGTGTTCTGCCACATGAAAACTCTTCTGTAGACCGATGTGATAAGACTTATTTCTCATTTTACTGTTCATCCCCATGGAAGAGATCCAGGAGGCTCTCTTCAAAGGAAGTCCAACTCAGACCAGCTCATAAGAGAACACTCAAGATTTGACCTGAAGTTTTAAAATTACTTCCTTTATTTAATTTTGTCTGCACTGAACTCTTTTGAACTAAAGTAATGTGTGTCATTTCCATTCTTTTTTGTGTGAATGTGGTTGCTGGAAGGAAGTATTACTACACCCAGTTAATAACGAGATACATAAAAATTCTCAGCTATTTTAAAAGTCAGACTCAGTTTTCATTAATGTGAAGAGAGTGTCTCTTTTCAACGTGATGCTAATTGGGATAAACAAGAGAACAAATAATCCCTAAGAGCAAGAAATACCCTCCCCAGCACTTTTTTCAGTATTGGTATCCAAAATAGCAATTGGTTTGTCTTTAACTTAGGGCTACAGTGAACTGTGTTACTGTTCAAAAGTGAATTTGGGTCTTACCGTCAGCAAGTATACAACACAGGCAGCCCCTTTATATACAAGTCTCATTTCTTGCTCCATTTTATGTTTCTACTCTTATTTTCCTTTTGCTATGTTTTACTCACTTATTTTTAATGGATTCTACTTTGCAATATTATATACATCTTTATAAGCCACTTTAACTTTGATACAATACAGAAAATTCAAAAAGAATAATACATACATTGTATACATGATAATACAAAAATATAAACACAGGTCAGAGAACCAATATAAAGTTTTTCTAGTTGCTGAGTATGTCTACTCATTTCAGAACTGAGGAAATAATCGTGGTGTGAATTTGGCGATGCACTAGACCCACTGGGAAATGGACTTGAGCCAAAAGTCCATTAATTACCTAGCCTTCAGAGTCCCATTTTCTTGATATTTTGAGTTTCAAGAAATTAATTGTGGTCCCCAAAAGTCTGGTTATTTCCCCTTTCCCAAAACACAGTCATCTGAGTAAATGGCCCCAGGTCCTGTTGGGGAAAGCCAGAGGAAAGCTTTACAGTGGGGGTCCTTGCTCAAGAGACCTGGCCTTCTCTTCATTCAAGGAGCTCTGGGCTGTGAACTGGCTCCAGTCTGGGATTGGTTAAGGGGCTGTGACTCTATCATGATGACCCAAATTACACTTTGTAAGCCAGACCTAAAAATTTTCTGTTATACAAATCCAGTAAGACTTTAGTAGGCTGCTCTCTATTTCAGTTCTAGGGGAAAAGTAAGTTATAAATGCCAGCTGTAATTATGTAACACAATTCTAACTGTACATTACTTGTATAGTTGGTATCCCTCACCTGTGTCATACTAATTTGTATCATGCTTTCAGATGGTAGAAATGAGCTAAGGTTGGAAAGATAGACTATTATCCAAAAAATTATCAGAGGCCAAATGGACCAAGATGATAGTATTTTGGAAAAATCAGAAGCACCCCGCACCATCAATCTCAAGAAAGGAAAAACGTGCATCAAAACTCATGAGAAGTTGATCCATACTGTCACATCAAGAAATATAGTTTCGGTTATCCTTTTCCAGTAAGGCCTATCCACAAGCGAAGTGCAATGAAAGAATAGGGCAGAGAACTGGGAGAGTGGGAAACAGAAAGAAAAGATAAGGAATGAGGAAGCACAGACCGGGATTTTCAGAGAGAAGACTTCCAGTTTCCAGGAGTCACAGGCTAGGTTATTTGAACCAACTCTCCTGCTGAAAACAACTAAAAATGCTGAATATAATAACATTTTCCCAGTAGCTACAAAGAGCTAATAAGATAGTAAAGAATAACAGGCCAAATAAGAACCCAGTATGGCAAGTGAGGTCAAAAGCCACTTTCACCTTGAGGCTATTTCCCCAACATAAAAATGTGAATTTTCTTTTTTTCTGGAAGGATTAAGT
This sequence comes from Pteropus vampyrus, assembly GCF_000151845.1. Classification (NCBI taxonomy): domain Eukaryota; kingdom Metazoa; phylum Chordata; class Mammalia; order Chiroptera; family Pteropodidae; genus Pteropus; species Pteropus vampyrus. The sequence continues at coordinate 2,719,209 of NW_011888930.1, forward strand.
AGGAGACCCTCTTCACAGTAAGTTGGTATCCCAGCTAGACCCTTAGAGTCAGGCAGCTCAGTAGTAAACCAGCCCTCATCATACCTTGCATCCCAGATTTACATCACCTGAGAGACCCTCAAGCACCAAATTTGAATTAAGCTGATCCTAGACTGATAATGCCCATGCAGGCTGACAGAAGCAAACTCAAAAGCTGTCTTGGAATGAAGTACCTTAATCCTGAATCACATTACTCCTACAAATAATTTTTCAAATACAATAACGAGCACGAAATAAAAGATACTAGACATATACACACAAGAAAAGTCACTGTGAGCAAGACACAACAGACAACATAAACAGACCTACAAAGACTCCAAATACTGGTATAATCAGGCAAACCATAAAACAACTATGCTTTAATGTGCTCAAAGAAATAGAAAACAAGCTTGATGGTATCAGCAGGGGATATGATTGACAGTGAGTGAGACAGGAAGAAAAGGCTAAAGACAAAGTTTTGGGGAGAAAAGAAAGGATTCACTTTGCCTCCATACATGCTTATATAATGAATAAAATCAATAACACCATTGTTTCCATCAAAATGCATTATTAAGCCCCCACTATGTAGCAGATAGCTGTTGGTTTCACATGTCTATTCTCCATTCTCCTTTCCTCTCAAACACCAACTTTATTTTCCTTAATAAGGAAACACACATACACTGTCCATTTACAGGGAAGTCTCACCTTCCTCCAAGCTCCGGGAGTGGTAATGTGACCCCAGCCTAACCAATTGAAGCATTCCATTCCCCTAGGTACTGTAATTGATTCAGGAGTGAGACTGTTTCCCAAGACAGACCAATGAAAGTAGAACTTTTGCTGGAACTCCTGAGAGAGCTGGAACGACTGAGGTTGCTCAACTTGTAAGTTATCAGTCCGGTGGCTATCTTGGAGTCAGGTGGAGAGAGCCTGCCTGTGAATAAAGCCAGCACCAGGAAAAGCAAAACCAAGAAAGAGAAATAGATTTTTGAGGACATCCTTTTAATACCTGGATTCTATGCCTGACACTTTTCTAGTTTGTGAGGCAGAAAGTTCCCTTTTTCTGCTTAAGCCAGTTTGAATTAAGTTTCTGTAACTTGTAAACAAAAGAGTCTCAGTATATAAGAACCATATTCGTAGCCCTGGACAGAAATTTTAAAAGAGGAAATGATTATTCTCATAATCAGGAAAACTCAGATATGAGACTGATCTATTGCCATCCCATCCTAAAAATGATCTCCTCCTACTGAATTTCCATAGCACTTTATCAATTATCTTTTCCTGGCACTTGAAAACATTTTATCTTGCATTGCAGCTAACTTTATATATCTTTACGTCTCCTACGAATCTATATACCGGGGCGGGCGCAAATAATCATAGGATTTCAGAGTTATAAAGCACTTGGGACAGACTTAGTGGGTCTTTCTTATTTCATACATTGAGGTAGAGACCATGTCTCTTTCACATTGGTATCCTAGATGAATTCAATAAGTAACATTGGTTAATTGAAGGAATGAGTTAATAAAATAAAAAGAGAATAGGCAATAGGAGAAATTAAGAAAAAGTGAGAGCTGTAATGAGTAAAATTATATATTCAGGGAAAGGTTGAAGAAGAGAGGTTGGAAGACAGAAAGAGAAAAAGA
>NW_011888930.1:2722201-2744276 GCF_000151845.1 Pteropus vampyrus
ACCACTACCACCATAAAAATATTTACAGACTATAAATATCTTGGTTTCAGGACCTAACTGGTCATCTGATAGTTCAGTAATAGTCTCAGTGCAGAAAGAAAAATATGTTTCTTGGTTTTAGAGGAAGGAAAAGGAAAACAACTCCAATAGTTGCATTTTTTAATTCCAAGCTGCAAAGGAAATGTTTTCTTTCATGAAAAACCAGTGAAGCAAGATTCCCCTGAATTTTTATAGAAAGATCAAAAAAAAAAAAAAATCAATGCACTATAAGGTAATATTACTTCAGAAAAGGTGAGTTTTTCATTTAAAAAGGTGATAGTAATGAGCAAAAGTACTACCAAGGATACAGTATGTATATGAGTATATATAAATTTAGTCAACCTGCTACACAGCCCTCCTCAAAAAGATTAAAATTACTTTTTTCTTTAAATCTAAAAAAAAAAAAAAATTTCCCTTTCTTTTCAAATCACAGGGGGAAAAAAGTAAAAATTAGAGAAAAAAATAAAGGGATGGCTTTTATAAGTCATTTGAGTTTCAGTTTCAAGGACATTTTTCTATTTTTTTCCAATAGTCTAGATACACATAAAAAATAATAAGAAAAATATGCTAGTGACTGCATCTGAATCCTCATCTTTCAAACTGGACCTGTTTGTGAGTGTCAGCCAGAGCCTGCCAACTGTAGGAGCTGTATTCCTGCTGGAAGGTCGTAGCACGAGAATATCACATTTCTTCTGGAGAGTACCCATTACGATTTGCTAATATTCTTAAGGTGAGAGAGCAAATTCAGTTTGTCAACTCTATTTACCAATTTGGTTTTGGAAGATGTTGACTGTTGGGTATTCGGAAAGAGATATTTTAGTTTTAAAATGTTTTCTGTTTGTTTGTTTGGTCTTTTTTTATTTTTTTTTATTTATTTTTAAGAAACATTCATCCATCGAATGAGTGGGAAAGAATCTATTATTTCTTGGGAAAGAATCTATTATTTCCCACTTTTTGGTGGCAATTCATTATTTTTCCAAAATTAATCACTAGCCATAAATCTCATGTGTCTAAGGTACTTGGACTGCTCTTTGCTGCATCACTGTAAAATATTAGTAAATCTAATATAACAGATTGTGTCATCCAATGTATGCGTTTTTGTAAGTGGAAGCCAAATGTAAGTAAATTGAATTGGCTGACTTCTAAGAACCAGAGAACTGTATGAGGTAGTTTGGACTGAGTACAATATCAACCCACCTCCATTCTGCTCTTCCCCCTTCAGAAACCAAGTTCTTTAATTGCAAGCCCCTGACTGCCGAAAGACTGGTCTTTGCTGACCACAAAAAACCATTATGCAGTCTAATGAAATGGAATTTGGAATCTTCCATTGCTTTTCCCTCCATCTCTCAGTGCACAAACAGTCATATCAGCTTTGCCCTAAATGCAGCTGTTTTGCAGGTGTGCATTCCCTCCAACCCCAAAACGACAGCTTCCCATCAGGTCCAATCAGAGTTCTCACAGTGTTTTTGGAAGAGAAGAAGGTATATCCTTCTTCCTTGTATGCCCCTTTTTTAGCCAGAAAATCATCTGGTACAGAGTTCATAAATTCAAACAGCTATTCAGGATCAAGTAGGTAGCATACATGAGTTAAGTGAGTAGGTGGAGACTATGGTGAATTACAGAGTACAAGTCCTATCCAGAGAGGGCAGTCACTACTTACTTCTGGCCAAAATTTTTCCTGTAAGTATTTGACCTACTAAGGTAAGTAATTCCTTTTCTCAAGAGAAATGGTGTATTAGTCAAGGTCCAATCAAGAAAACTATACAACACAAATTTTTATGACCTACCCCAATTTCTGCATGTAGCTCACTTAAAATTTTTAAATACATACATGCATATACATATTGCTTGTCAAATTAAGACAGTCTGCCCCAGCTTCGTGATAGCGAACGATGTTTCTCTAGACACATAAATGGACAGTTAGCCTTTTAAAATATTTTACTGAAGTTACAGTCTCAACATTTCAGGATTGTAGAATACATTCAGCTCAGTATCCTCAGGCTATTTAACTTTGCGAATTCATTTATTTATTCACTTATTCATCACATATTTAAGGAGCACCTGTGCTAGGGGTTGGGTGTACAGAGAGAAATAAGACGTGGTCTGATATATAAACTAAGGTAATATGGGTGTAAGAATTTGTTGAATGCAGAGATGAACTGTCATTGGGTTGTTTTTAAAATCAGTTCTCAAACCTACAGTGCTGCTCAGTCTTCCTCCTATCTCTTGTGCCCAGCTCCTTCCACCCTACCCACTCTTCATACCACTTATGCTAATTACCGCATATATTGAAGGAGTTGGGTGTCTTTTCTGGCTGCATCATATTCACTAAACTCCATTACTCTACCAAATTGTACATGTCAAGAAATCAGCCTTATAGGCCACCTTCTAAGACACACAGCGTATGTGAATGGACAAACATAACTTAAGTCAGAGAAAAAAAGCATTTCTTGTTGCTCTCACTTTTCTCATACTTATTTCTCCCTTATTCTTTATACCCCTTAATCCTCTCGCCTTGGTATTATCCCTCATACATAGATAGAACATAGCAAAATGCCTGGCACAATTTTTAGACACTGGAAAATAATGAAATGAAATTCAATCTCACCCCCTCCCCCCAAAAAAAGGGTATGGCATTTGCCCTTTGAGACATTCCACCTTAAGCCCTAAAATGTAAATAGGTATCCAAATACATTAGAACTGACGAATGGCATTAGAACAGGGGGTTTTCAAATGTTTAAGAATTATTCTCTTTCCGTGTAATGCACAGCCAAGTTTTAAGGTCTCTCTATGTAGTTGAAAATCAACAAGTCAAGAGTTTTTGCTCATTGAACAGAATCTATTGACATCCTCTAGAATCAATTATAAGCTATATTTAAGGGCTAGTGGGTGTTTATTGACCATCTTTTATGTTTTAGAAGATTTTTGCTGTCTAATTTAATAATTTAATTCTTACAAATACTAGTTAGTGTTACTACATTTCCAGATGAGGAAATAAACTCAGGAAAATTGAACAACCTATGCAAAATCACACATGAGTTAGTGACAAAACCAGAGTGTAAATGCAGGTCTGCCTGAGCCTGGGCCCTTGCTCCTCCCACTAAACCACATCTTTAAAGCAGACACTGGTAGATCCTTGCTCACTTAGTTATGATTTTACATTTATAGATCCCTTAGCTGCCACCTGTTCTTTAAGTCAAAGAAGTAAAAGATACCAGAGAACAATTAACTTCAAATATAGTTGTATTTGAGCAATTTTTCTTAACAAAATTATAATCTGGTTTCAGCTATGTTTATGACAAAGACATGGGGCAAAATGCTCATCAATTGCTTTTACTGTTAATAAGTACAATCATAAGATAATAAATGGTCATCCTCTTGTAATTTGTTGCATGAATATACTGGCATCGCTGAAATTGAGGATGGATGAATTTGACATAGATCCATTTTACAATGCAAAGAGACAAACTGTCATTGGTTGTTATGAACATCAACCATCAATGCACCAGTGCCATTCAGCCTGACTCAGCTGTCTTCTTACTCCCACCTACTACACGAATCATATGCATATGCATTTAATATATGTCCTAAAGTATTTCAATGTCTGTTGTATGCTTTACACCAAGTAAGCTCCATTACTCTATCAGATTGTGCATGCAAAAAGCCAACCATACATCAACTTCTCAGATTCTCAGATCTATATTCTCAGATCTATATATAGCTTCTACAGTCAACAGGAAGGTTGAAGAGGGTCTGGTATGCACCAGGTTCCCTCCCATCCACTTCCCAATTCCCGAAGTCCATAGTCTAGAACTCTAATGAGATAGAAACTGGATATCCCTAATGCAGCTAAAAAAGGAAGTAGGGGAACAAATGTTAGGCCTTAATTTTTGGTGTAAGACAGCAAGAAAAAAAAAATCAGGACAAGAGTAGAGCCTGGCCCTTTCCCCATGTCTCTGAACCAGTCCCCAACACAAACTTTTTCCCAGATCCAAAAACACTTCCATTCAAGGTTTTATGTCACTCCTCCCCATTAATATGTGTCCACTGATTTGCATTATTTGGAATGAATCCAGCCACTTGGTGAGTCTTTGTCTGATCTCCTTCCTAAAGGAGCTCATGGGGATGGAAGAATAATTTGCCATTGGACATTCTGCTTCCAAACTCTGCTGATTGATATTTAAAGATATTCTAAATGTAATATTCCCCTGACCCATTCCAGGAGTCACCATCCTTTGCTACCAGCCCTGGCCCCTCAAAATTAGAGGATGGTGGTGGTATTTTTCGGGTTATCTGTCCATTTACTCTGTGAAACCATTCTACTTTCTTTAAAGGGAAAGTTGTAGACCCCTTGATATCTTCTTTTAATTTGGTTACATTTACAATGAATCCAGCAAAAATTCGTGAAAGTTTATAAGACATAGTCTTCTTCCAAATTTTATGCACAGTTTCTCCATTTTTGCATTCTCTTGTTAATTTCAGTTGAGGATAAGAAGATTCTATACCTGTGTTTATGCCACCATTTCCCCTTGAAGTCTGTCACTGAGATTACTTCTGTGCTTCTCTGCTTAGAAAGCTATCTCCGCACACCCACCTCTTTCTGAAATGTTGATTAAAATTTTCATCAATGACAGTTTTCTGGTGCTCAAGGAGCACTTTTGTGCCCAGGAACAGCTATTTAAAATTTCATGGAATTTAAATATTCAAAATAATAAATTTCTCAATTAAAAACCCAAATTTTCCTTAAGCTTTTTTAATTTACCTAAAAGATTCTTTATTTTATCTATAAATCTAGTAAATTTTATAAAATAAGAACAATAATTTTCAGGAGAATCTTCAATTAATGTTTTGGTCAGTTGATGTAGAATTAACTAAATTCTACTTAAACCACTTAATTGATGGACTTAATTGATTTTCCTAAGCATATAAACTGTATTTTAGATTAGCAGATTCTATTTTTTAAAAAAAACTTTAAATGTATGAACAGGCAGGCACACAGCACTACTAGGAAAATCCTTCCTGGCATTTATACAACTCTTTGGTCTAATAAGACATGTGTGTGCGTGCGTGCGCGCACGCACGTGTGGGGAGAGAGAAAAGAGAAAAGCTTGAATTCTTTTAAGTATTCCAATAACCTTTTAAAATTTAGGCAAATTTTCTTAACAACTTTTAGCTTAAAATAACAAACCTAGTACCAATTAATCTTTTAAAGTTGGAAACACAAAGTTACTCTCTTAAATGTGCTAAAATTTCAAATTCTCTGCAACACAAACTATATAATAGCATACACAGCTTATTCTGAGTTTAAAACAAAATGAGCTAAACTATGGGTTTGATTTTCTCATCATTGAATAATATAATTAATACAATGAATAGAAGAGCCACATATCAGATCTCGGATGCCCAAAGCCAAAGAAGTACATTCTTTTCAAGCAGCAGTGGAACACTGCCAAAAACTGACCTTATATTAGGCCACAAAAAAATTCTCGATAAGTTCTACAAAATGGAATTAAACAAGACATGTTATATACCCAAAGTACAGTAAAATTCAAAATGAAAAATAAATAAATAAAATAAAACTATTGAGTTAGAAATTTAACAAATGGGACTTTATCAAACTAAAAAGCTTCTGCACATCAAATGAAACCATCAACAAAACAAAAAGGCAATCTATTGAATGGGAGAACATATTTGCATATGATATATCTGATAAGGGGTTGATAGTCAAAATAATTAAGGAACTCATACAACTCAATAACAGAAAATAAACAATCCATAAACAAAAATGGGCAGAGGACTTAAAGAGAAATTTCTCCAAAGAAGGCATACAGATGGCCAGTAGACCTATGAAAAGATGTTCAACATCACATATCATCAGAGAAATGCAACTCAAAATCACAATGAGATATCACCTCACACCTGTCAGAAAGATTGCTATTAAAAAGTCAACAAATAACATGTACTGGTGAGGATGAGGAGAAAAGGGAACCTTTGTGTATCGTTGGTGGGACTGCAAACTAGTGCAGCCACTGTAGAAAAAAGTTCCTCAAAACACTAAAAATAGATCTACCATGCACTTCTGAGTATTTATCCAAAGAAAATGAAAACACTAATTCGAAAAGATATATACACTGATTGATGAATAAATGAAATGTGGTATATATATATATACATGAGTGTACGTATATATTCCATACATGTGGAGTATTACTCAGCTGTAAAGATGAATAGAAATCTTGCCATTTGTGACAACATAGATGGATCTAGAGGGTATTATGCTAAGTGAAATAAGTCAGACAGAGAAAGACACGTACTGTGTGGTTTCACTTATATGTAGAATCTAAAAAAAAAAAAAAACTCATAGAAACAGATCAAAGTGATGGTTGCCAGAAGAGTGGGAGGGTGAGGGGATGGATGAAAAGGGGAGGGGAAATATAGTCAATAATATTGTGATACATTTGCACAGTGACAGATGATTACTAGACTAAGTGTGGTGATCACATTGTAAGGTATATAAATGTTGAATCACTATATTGTACATCTGAAACTAATATAATATTGTATTAAAAATTTTGAAAAGAAATTTAAAATCACTTTTCTAAATAATTATTGAGTAAGAAAAATAAAACTGTAATAAAACTGTTATTTTTAATAACAATACTTGATAATATCACATAATTATCTGACGATACCCCTTACTGACTCTTCTTCAACCACTTTAGTACCTATCTCACTGTTTTCTTCTCTCTTAGTCTCATCATTCTTCATCAGTTTAACTTTATGTAGATAATTCATCCAATATCCAGATATTTCAGTTTCTTAATTTCTCAATTGCAAAATGACTTCTTCCACAACTAATGAAAGAATATCCCTTTCTAATTTGCATTGGAAATGCATTACTAGAGTATTTATTCTCAGAGTATTATATCACTCATCCCATAATAAGTACTATGCTAAGATGTAGTTTAAATAGGTCCTGTAATGTTGCCTGACTCTGTTTATCATCTAATTATTCTACATATTTTAACACTGGTTGCTGAAAGCACAAGTATTCCTTTAACAGTGAAATACAATGAAATTAAATACCAAAATGTAATTCAAAAGACTCTTAATGACCATTTTGAAACAAATACATTCAAAACACATATGCAAATATCTGAATTCTAGTATTACAATAAAACTACTCCAAAATGCAAACTCCCCCAGCTTGTACGATGTCATTTATGTTGGATGCAAAGTTTAAATTATTATGTAGCTATTGGCTGATTGATGCAGTCAGCATTGATGTAATCAACATTAGCTATACTTATTTACTAGATGACTCTTGTGTCTAAGAATAGTGATGAAATATTGATGAAGACACATAAAATCACACTCATCCTCTCACCAACTATCTAATACGAGAGAGAAAATTAGCAAAGATAAAAGGAAAAGACAATAAATAACTGATTTATGATATGGTATTGACTCTAAATATATGAGGGTAACTAGATAAGGGTTCTATTAAGCTGCACATATCATCCACTTACCTATTGTGAGTTATCTAAATAGAAGATTATTCTTCTCATACAAGGTAAAAAATCTGGCTACAGGCAGGGCACGGTTGGTGCAATAGAGTAGCTCCATGATGTTATCAACACCTCAATCTGCTTCTCTCTTTATCATTCCTGTGATAAACACAAAATGACTGTGTTTATAAATGACATTTATAAACACAAAATGACTGTTTCATCTGAAACTTCTAGTATAGGTTCTACAAAGAAGATGAAAGTTAAAACTTATAAATTACATCAATAGATGCAAAAAAGCATTTGACAAAATCTGACATCCTTTAAAAGCATGATAAAAACTCTCAATTAACTGAGTATAGAAGGAATGTACCTCAATGTAATAGGCCATATATGAGAAGCCACAACTAACAACATACTCAATGGTAAAAGGTTAAAAGCTTTTTCTTTAAGATTAGGAACAAGACAAGAGTGTCCCTTCTCATCACTGCTATTCAAAATAATACTGGAAGTTCTAGCTGGAGCAATTAGGCAGAAAAAAGAAATAAAAGGCATCCAAATTGGAAAGAAAAATGTAAAATTCATCCGTTTTCAGATGGCATGATCTTTTATGGAAAAAGTACTAAGTAATCTACAAAAATATAAAAACTGTTGGAGAGAGTAGAAAAGTGATTGCCAGGGGCTGCGGGGAGGGGCGGGGGTGGAGGGGGCGGGGGACGGGAGGCACGGATAGCAAGAGGTTGATTTAAAAAGATACAAACTTTTAGCCAGAAGATGAATAAGGTCTAAGGATCTAATGTATGACATAGTGACTATAGTTGATAATACTGCATTATATAATTGAAATTTGCTGAGAGTAGAATTTAAATGTTCTCTCATGCACACAAAAGTTTAAAAGTGAGGTGATGGATGTATTAATTAACTAGATTAGAGAAATCTTTTCACGGTGTATAAGTATATCAAATCATCAGAATGTACAGTTAAATATATTGCAACTTTGTTAATTATACTTCAATTAAACTGAAAAAGCTGTTTGAACTAGTAAATGAATTCAGTAAAGTTGCAGGATACAAAATTAATATGTAAAAATTAGTTGGTTTTTATATACTAGCATTGAACTATCAGAAAAAAATAAAACAATTGTATTTACAATAGCATCAAAAACAATAAATTACTTAGAAGTAAATTTAACCAAAGAGGTGAAAGACCTGTGTACTGAAAACTATAAAATATTGATGATAAGAAAGTGATAGAGACAGAAATAAATGGAAAGATCTACTTGTTTATGGATCAGAAGTATTAATAATGTTAAAATGTCCATACCACCCAGAAACACCCATAGAGTCAGTGCAATCTCTATCAAAATTCGAAAGGCATTTTTCACAAAAATAGCCAAAACAATTCTAAAATTTGTATGCAACCACAAAATACCTCAAATAGAGAGAAAAAAAACAAAGCTGGAGCCAACACACATCCTGATTTCAAACTATACTACAAAGCTATAGTCATCAAAATAGTGTGATACTGGCATAAAATAGCAAAAAAATAATAATAATTTGATTAAAACTTAAGCAAATGACCTGAACAGATATTTTTTTCCAAAGATATCATACAAACAGCCAACAGGTACATAAAAATGTTCTCAATAACTCTAATCTTCAGGGAAATGTAAATCAAAACTACAATGAAATATCACCTCATATCTGTTAGAATGGTTATTATCAAAAAAAATTCTTAAAAACAACAGAATTACAAAGAAATTACAAAGAAATCAGCAAGAGATAACGAGTGCTGGTGAGAGTGTGGAGGCAAGGGAACTTTGGTGCATTCTTGATGGGAGCGCAAATCATTGCTGCCAGTATGGAAAACAATATGGAGGTTTCTCAAACAATTGGAAAACAAAAACAGACTCATAGAAAGAGAACAAACTAATGGTTGCCAGTGGGGAGGGGGATGTGGGATATATAAAAAGGGTAAAGGAGATGAATAAGAGGTACGAACTTCCAGTTATAAAGTAAGTAAGCCACAGAGATATAGTATACAGCACAGTGAATATAGTCAATAGTATTGTAATAACTTGGCATGGTGACAGATGGTTACTAGACTTAGTGTGGTGATTGCATTTTAAGGTATGAAAATGTCAACTCACTATGTTGTACACCTGAAACTAATATACTATTATATGCCAACTTTAATTAAAAAAAAAAAAAATTCTTAAAAACAACAGAATTACAAAGCAAAAAATAAATAAATAAAAACCCCAAAACATAGAACCACCATATGACCTAGCAATCCCACTTCTGGGTATATACAAAAAGAAATGAAATCACTATCTTGAAGAGATATCTGCATTCCCATGTATATTGCAGCATTATTTACAAGAAGCCAAGACATGGGAAAAACCTAAGTGTCCATCAACAGATGAATGGATAAAGAAAATACACGCACATAATGAAATATTATTCAGCCATGAGAAAGCCCTGCCATTTGCAACAACATGGATGAAACGAGGGCATTATGCTAAGTGAAATAAGTCAGACAGAGAAAGAAATATACTATATGATATCGCTTATATATGGAATCTAAAAAAAACTGAACTCACAGAAACAAAGAGTACACAGGGCTGGGAGGTTGAGAAAAATGGTGAGATATTGGTCAAAGAAATAAAATTCCAGTTATAAAATTAATAAGTTCTGGAGATTTAATGTAAAGCACGGTGATTATAGTTGACTATATTGTATTGTATACTTAAAAGTTGCTAAGAGAGTAGATCTTAATTTTTCTTACCACAAAAAAAAAAAAAGTGGTAACTATGTGAGGTGATAAATGTGTTAAGTAATCTTATTGTGTAAATCATTTGTTATATGTCAATTATTTCTCAATAAAGCTCGAGGAAGGGGAGATGAAAGAAGCACCCAGAAGGAAAATGTGTTGCCAGGTCGATATCAGAAAAGCAATTTTTCTATAAATTTATTTCTGTCTCACTGGCCGGCATATTATCACTCCAAGCCCCCAAAGAGCTGCCCAAAACAAAACTGGGACTCTATAAAGGAGAAAGAAAGGGAGAGTGGTAGATGACCATTTATTTCTGCAATATTGAGAGCTGAAAGAAGGGAGATAATTCTTGGAATGAGTTTCATGGAGGAAGTAAAACAAGAGCTTGATCTTAAAAGATGGCAGAAGTTGAATATCCAAAAGAAGACAAGGGGTTTACTCCGGTGGCATGAACAGTATGGCCAGAGGTGGAAGGCAGATTTGAATGATTAACCTGACATATTCAGAGAACATATTGAGGTGGAGACTATGCCTGGGAGCAATGAGAGAAGGCTGAACTGGTGGCACGAGTTCAAGCTGTGGAGATCTCTGACAGGAAGGCTTTGGATTTGACATGGAGCAGAGTAAGAATCTACTGAAAGTTTTGAAGTAAGAGAAAGAATGCATTTAACTAACAGTTTAAGAAAGCTGTCTGTGGCTGCAGAATGTGGTATAGATTAGAGTAGAGAGAGGTTGGATCTATTTGCTTATGAAGTCACTAAAATCATTCGAGTGCTTTCACTGCAACAATTATGGTTGTTGCACAACTGAAGTTCTTAGAGTTACCCTAAAACAAGTGTTTCCTGACAGATGGTTCACAAATTGGCAATTATCCATGACATTCTCACTAATTCTCCCAGAAAATGTGCTAGTCGTTCTTCAGATTGCACTAACAGTCATTATTAGAATAAAATTGTCACTGTATTTTCAACATATGAGACATTCTCTACTTTGGACTGTGGCAATTGAACTTTTGGGAAGGAAATAGACATGGTGGTTTTTAAAAAGCAGGCCATTTTGATTTTGGTCAATATCTTTAAAGTTAAGTGTTGACAGCATCCATGTGTGGAGAAGTGTGTGAAGACTAGTTTTTGTGCCAGTGTCCTTTTCAAACACTGGGCATCAAAAGCCTGATTTAATGTCCTGCCTGACTCACTCTCCTTTCCTTCCCCCCATCCCTCCACTCCCCATCCCTGGGGCAACTCAAATTTCTGCTTCAAGCTGGACCTTAGCCCCACCCCCAGCTTAGGGACCAGTCTTCCTCCCTCTTATTAGCTGGCAATTCTGGAACCTTAAGCTAGTAACTCAGTGAGTGACTCAGCAAACCAGCATGAAGTCAGCCTTGCTCCTGGACATGGTTAATCTCTGAATCCTTTCTAGCAACTAGGTTCTCATAGTACTTTTCTTGTTGAACATCCTGTTGTGATGGCTGACCCAATGCCCACCCTTTATAGCTGAAGTCCTACCTGGGTCCCCTTGGCCCTCCTGAAGGCCAATGTCCGAACCTTGAGATACAATGCCATCTACTCTCTGCCACACCTTCCTGATGCTACTTCTCTTCTTATTGCCATTTATAGCTATTACTAGTTGTCAAATTCCCAGCAGCTCACTTGCCAGTACTTATTTCCTATTGCTTAGAGTTGTCTGCTCTCCTGAGTCAAGCCTGTTGAACGGCTGACTATAATCTCAGTTCAGACTTGACCTTTATTTTTATAAATGTTCACATCAGGACCAGTCCTGCAGCCTTTTGTTTGTGGAAGGACTTTTTTCCCCAAAAAATATTAATACATTTTTATTCTTTATGTTTTTCCTTTTCCTTACCATTCCAAGAAGTAGCCAGGTCCGTAGTATTTCCTTAACACAGAGAATTTTGCTGAGAAGAAGGCAGAACTAGCTTAAAAAAGATGGCTTTTTCATCTTTCGGAAAAACTTACTGAAGAGTTTATCTTAAACATCCTGAATGGGTGGAACAGAGAAATGTGGATCCTGTGGGATGTTAAGAGGAGTGGGGACACAGGCATACCCCAGGGGAGTACAAGTCAACTGAGAGTTGCCAAGACCTCACAGGGCTGGCTCTATGAGTTACCGAGAAACCTAGGCCTGGGAATCCCCAGTGACTTTCACCCCGAGTGTGGTACAGATAGGATACAGCTGCAGAAAATGAAAGGACGATTCGAGCTGGGAAGAAGGTGTCTCGGTAATGAGCAGTGTGTGGACTGGTGACAGAAGGCGGGCAACAGGAATGAGACTCATCATCCTTCCAGCCTACTCTGATATGGGTCAAAGAGGAATTCGACTTTATTTTTTAAAGTAGTTCTAAATAACATAATTGAAAATAAAACACGATCTCTGTCTTTAAGGAATTTCAAGATAAATATGAAAAATAAGACAAGGTCACATATATGATAGTACATATATAATACATAACATAAAATATATAATATAACATAACAATATAACATAATATCTATGCCATTAAAGACGTAAAAAGAAAATTACCTCTGATTGGCAGATTCAAAAACATCTTGATAGAGGCCTAAAGAGATTGGTATAATTTAGATAAGCAAAAAATCCTCAAGTGGAGAAAGAATAAAGAAGTTAGATCAACATTCAGTGGGAAGTCCATTTGGCTGGAGCTTAGGATACCTAAAGTGTCGTGGAGGCGATTAAGTTAGAGATGAAAGAGGACATGACACTCTGTTCTGCCAACAGAGAGAACAGAGTGTGCAAAGTGATCAGAAGAATTGTGTTAACACTCTGGGAGACTAATTCTAGACAGTATAGCTATCCTGCACTGTGTCAAGAATTATATACAAACTAATGATGTTTTATCCCCTTTACAACAAAAGGTAGAATCAATCAACATAAAATAAGATTGGCAATAGCTAAATTCCTGGGAAAGTTAGACTGAGTAAAAACAAGAATCCAAAAGGGGGTTCAAAAATTACAAATAAAAGAAACTATAATTGGTATACTTGATATGGTCAAAAATACTAACCAGTGAATCAAATTTCATTGCAAATTTTTCATAGGAAAAAAGATCTCAATGAAAATATTAAAGTAAATAAAATAAGAATAAAAATGAAAATATTAGAAATGTTTAACTATTCTCTATAGAAAATTGACCAAGCAATTAAACTAATTTAGTGCAATTCACTCAGGGAAAATAATTTCTCAACCAAAATATATCACCTGTGGAATAATTCTGATGAAGTTCTCCACACTAGCATCATGGTGGGAGGATGGAAGCGCCATAGGGGTAAAGACTTTGTTTTATTCACTGCTGAATCATCAGTGTTTAACCCAATAGAGGCCTTAGATTTCCTTTTGCATTTTATTTCATTTATTCTATTCTACTATTTATTGAGTACTCTAACTCAATTTATTTAGTGTAACTATTATTTAAGTACACTAAATAATAGTGTACTTACCAGGTAACGAGTCTTCATTCGGTAGATAGAGCTATGAACAAGACAGTCACTTCCCTCAGTCTCAGAGATGTTACAGTGTCTCTGGATCTCACCAGGCAATCTTCCCAGCATGCTTTGCTGTCTTTAGAAGTCCATTGGGATTGAGTCCACTTTATGTTCCATTAGGTCATATTAAAGCTGAAGCTATCTTCTCTAGCTCAAGCACTATGATGAACGTGTGGAGCAAGATCTCATAATTTCTTTGGTCTTTTCCAAATTCTCCTTTTTTTTTTTTAACTGGCAGCATTTTCATTATTTCTTTTTCTTCTCTGGAAATATTTAGGTACAACTGTTTATGTATCAAATCATTCTGATCCTAAACTTAGTAAAAGATTGAAAAATGACACTCTACAACAGAGCAATTAGAATTCAGGAGAAAAGTTCAGCCTCACTAAGAATATACATAAGCACCCCACACATTCGGAAATTATGATGCTGACTGCTTTTAGCTTTATATTTTGTCATTTAAAAGCAACTGGATTATTTTCATAATTAAAATCAAGGTAACCCTTGTTTTATTTTCCCATGTATTTATCAAAGTGTCCTTTCCTTCATGTCTACCAAAATGCAGTTCTGGACTTAATTATGAAAGCTTTTCTCTTCACACCCTTGGGGTAGTTACAAAAAGAAACTCATCCTGGGGCCATTGCTGACAAGTGCTCAACCGCGAGATTGTCTCACAAAACAGAAAATGTCATCAGGTTTGGGTTCCTCTTGGAATACCAAAGTAAAAACAGATTTAAATTCGACTAAAAATACTCAACCATTTTAGGACAGAGAAAGGTCCTCCTGTGTGTGAACATATTGAGCATATTCAGATTTCTCAAGTCCGGATTGTAAAAGATTTCGCTGGTGAAGAAAGCAAAGGAGGTCATGACACCAGCTTCGTCTTCCCACTGTGGACCACCATGCTCTTCCTCACTTTCTCCCAGCCCTTTATCTCCAGTTCCACCATCACTGGCTCTTTCCCACATCCCAGCTCATTCATTTAACTCACATTGACGGAGCACCTACATCACTAAAAATGTTTGCCATTGAAGGGAAAATAGGTTTATTCTCCTTTTGTTGTCCTTGTTGAAGGCACCTTGCCATTGTGTTGTGAGGAGCTTGGGAGATGGAGGTGGGCTACAGGTTCAGGGGAAGAACTGTGAGATGGCCTGGAACCTCTGAGTTTGCCCATCATGGTGCATCAGGGTAGTATTTAAAGATCCACAAGAATAGCAAGACAATTTAACAAACCATCCCTTCTCTGTTCTCCTTAACAAATTGCCACATCACAAGTGTTTTGAGGGACCAGAACATGCCCTTTATTAATCCCATTACCAAGACTCAATTCCTTTAGAGCAAGACCTAAATCCCACCCCACTTCTGACACAATAGAATTCTCAAAAGCAAAACTTCTCAGGGAAAGAGCAATAAATCTGGATGCAGCTCCTCCCGGAGTCTTCTCCAGCAAATGTAGTTTCCAGGCAAATAGGAGCAGGCAGCAAAAAACAAGTGAGCTCATGTTTCCCTGTGATGTGATTACTACCTTGGGGGATCGAGGGGGGTTGGACAGAGAGAAAATTTGACCCTACCTTGGATTTAAAAAAAAAAAAAGCTGGCATTTTGGCAGTCCATATACAAGTACTTTCTGAATGCCAAGTGCATGGTAGAACCCAGCCAGAAACAGAGACCTCCGGTGCCTTGTGATAAGCCACTGTTTCACTCGCTCTGCTTTTCAATAGTGTCAGGTGAACAGAGTCTTGTGCTGCAACCTTAGAACAGGGAGAACAGCGGCTGCAAGGCAACCGAACACCCAGCTCCACCAAGGTGCTGCACGGCCCGGCTGGGGGAGGAGGAGGCCTGGCTTTCTTCTCTTTAAAGAAAAATCTTGCTACTTTGCCCTTTTTCTTAACCTTTCTTCTTCTGCTGTGTGCTCCAGTCAGGTTTATCAGTCAGTGGGCTGAGTTGGACCAGCTCGCCCCACACCTTTGCCTGGGCATTTGCACCCTCAGGAGCTTTCCAGGGTGAACAGTATGACTTCTACATCATCTGTCCTCCCTTTATACTTTGCAGACTGTTAGGAGCACTGGCTTGGGAGTCCCACAACTGGACTTGAACTTTGGCTGTATGTTCTTGGGCAACGTATTTTGCCTCTCTGAAACTCAGTTTCCTCTTCTGAAAAATGAAGATCCCTGTACCCACCCTTCTGCGCCTCGTTAGAGATTGATAATACACACAATACTTACAATAGGATCTAGCACTACACCTTAACAGCAGGTATTGAATACAGGTATGCTCATAGCAGGTATGCAAATACACAGAATTTATTCTACCTAGAAGGTGCTTTAAAGCCCCACCCTCTTTGTTCATTTGATTCTCACTGATCCGTCAGGATTAACCCAAACCTTTCTGCCTCTGGAAAAATCTTGCCCAGTTCATGGAGTTCAGTGCTTCTTGCTGTGTTTCCAAAGCAAATCGTTTGAGCATCCGCACTGCAGCAATGCGCTGTGAAATGTAGTCACTTCCTGGTCTGTCAGCCCTATCCTGCCTTCCCTTAACACTTAAAAGGCAAAGGAGGGATTATTCGGTGTGATGGTTACAAGCACAGCCTCTGAGTCCTGACTATCATTCTCTTTTTACCAGTTAACTGGGCACCTCACTGAAACTAGAAATAATAATAACAACACCTACCTCTCGAGCTTAGCTTAAAAGAGTGGCCAGCACCATAGACGTGTTAACTTTTCTTATTATTATCTCCCAGAGCCAGCGGTTGGTGGAACCAGAGAATCACTAAAAATTATAAGGATCTATGCATTTCATTCGGGGGGCAATACATCATATAATGGTTCAAGAATGGCTAACTTGGTACTTAAAATAATTGAAAAGATACTTGCTCACACATGTTCTTGTAGCACTATCCACAATAGTCAAAATATAGAGGCAACCTAAATATCCATTGATGGATGAGTGGATGAAGAAAATGAGATATACATACAATGGAATAATATATAGCCTTAAAAAAAGAAGGAAATTCTGTCATATGCTACAACATGGATGAAACTTGGTAAGAGGGTAAATTTATGTTATTTGGGTTTTTTAACCACAATTTAAAAAAAAATGCAGGTTTAAAGCCAAAAAAAGAACTAAATTGTATGTCAAGCTCAACACAACAAGCCTGTTTCTGCCCAGCCCCACCTCTGAGGTAAGTGCTGGTCTGCACAGGACAGTCAAAACTGACACTGAGTCATGGTCCCTTCTGTATGATGTGTGAGCATGTCTCCATGTCTGCGCAAAGGTGTTTATATTTGCTGAGTACATGCTAACATCGTTTGAGAATCTCAAGGCATTCAAGTTGGAAAAACTGTACAGAATGAACGATACCTGAAGTGTTAATGCTTTCTTTTCCCCTTACTCAAGAAGTAGATTGCTTTCCAAACAAGTCTTCTACTAGATAGCCCGCTTTATTTTTCCTCATAGCACTTATCTCCACTGGCATTTTAGAATATTTAAAGAATATATTATATAATATATTCTTTGCGTTATCGGTCTATTGCCCACTAGCAGAATATAATTCCATGAGAGCACAAACTCGGTTTTGTTTACTACTCTACTTCCAGGATCTGGAAGAGTTCCTCCCACATGGTAAATGCTCAATAAACATTTGTTGAATAAATAAGTAAGTAAGTAAGTAAGTAAGTAAGTAAGTAAATCAATCAATTAATCAATCAATCAATCCCCTGTTAGGGAAGGGACAGGAAAAATATATATTGTTCTCAGCTTAGCCATCAAGGTTAAGGTACTTACGTTGAATAGGAAATTGTCTTTGGAACAATAGAAGCTTTTTACCTCTTTGTATTGTATTGTTTTACCCTCTCCAGTCCAGGGTTGCAGACCTCAGTTACTTCGTAACACAGTAAATATCAATTAAGTTATGATTCTTTAACTAGCTATGTTCAGGACACACAGATTTTATAGACTTTTACTGGCTAGTTAATTCTAGCAATTGAATTTAGTGGCAAGGACTCAGACATAGGAGGTGGGAGAGAGTGAATCACTCATGTGGACCAAAGAAGATAACTATAATTATATTCTGAGCTATTTCAGTGAACTTGCAGAAAACCTCACTTGAAACTGTGTTCAGGAGCAAAGAAAGAGAGACGTCTGAAATAAATATAAACTTAGAGTATTTCCCAGGTATTCATTTAATCAGCCTTCAAAGATTGAGTCCTTGCCCTCAGTTATAACTCCTCCTCTTTATTTCTTTTCAAAGCTAACCAAATATTCTACCAAAGACCTCTGCTAGATTTGTAAGGTTTAGGATCCTGGGACTGCAGAGTCACTTTTTAAGTATCCTGGTGTCTTCTTTACATGTTAATTAAAAGGATGAACCACATTTTCTTCATTTTGACCTGTGGAGACCCTGTGTCTACAACCATCAAGACAGGACTGTTTATACTGAGGCTCAGTTCCCCTGAGCCAGCATTTGCATCTGTAGCATCTAGTATCGTTCCTCCTTGCGGCCCACAGAAAATTATCCTTATATGCTTTGTTTGAAGTTTTCTTATATGATACCAGGTCAGAGCCCGTTCTAGAATGATGATCAGAGAAGCTACCAAAGGCTCAGAGGGAAAAGATACTAATGGCATCTTTTCTCTTTATTTTTCTTTGAAACGATCCCAGTGAGAAGGTTTGGGGAGAACCTTGGTTGGACTTATGATCCCCCTGCATCAACAAACAGCAACCCAAACTGTCAGTGGCTGACTTTGCACAGCAGTTTCAAAACCAGAAACCAGAATAACTGGCAGTAAGTACCTACTGACAGCAAGATTTCACGGCACTTTTCCCTGCTGTGTAAGCCAGCCTCCCTTTCACCTTCCCTCCCAGAGATCATTCTGTGAGGCGGGATCATTTCCCTTTTCCTGCCCCAAGCAAGTGCCCCCTGAATGCATCTGCAGTTTGTAAGACTTCTCAGGCAGATTGGATGTGGCAGGAAAAGACTTCGGAAGGATCAGAGCAGGAGACGAGATCTAAGACTGTGAGTTCTCTCCCAGTCTCACTCCTAATCAGAGTGGCCGGAGGAGAGCTCAGGGTCCAGGGATTATCACAAAGAGCCAACACATGTATATAAGTAAAATCTAGATCAAAAGCAAAGTTGGTTGCAGTATTCAGAACGGAAATGGAGTCAAGAAAGGCCAGCAAGAAGTTTCCAGCAGATGTGAGTAAAAAAGGAAAAAGATTTGTCTCAGGGGTGGCAGTGGGAAACCCATTGAAGAGCTTATAAGAGACTTTAATGTTTATGATAATGATAGAATAACAATAGCTACCATTTATTAAGCACCTTGGGTACCCCACTGTCACAAGTTCTTTCTATGCATTAACTCATTCAGGTACAATGTAACGTGTACAACCACCTTTAACTCCATCTCTCAGATGTGGGTCCCAAGGCTTAGAAAAATTAATAACGTGAGCATAGTCATTCAGTTGCAGAGAAGAGCTAGGATTTCAGCTGAGGTTTGTCTGCCCCACCATGTAGCTGTCCTAATCCCTGGGAGGGTTGCTGTCCTGGGAGATTTTGAATGAATTCTAGATAGAGTTCTAGTATTCCGGCATTTGAGTTCTGACTTGTGCCCTCCTTCCAGCTACCTGCCTGTCATACCTGCCTGTCAAGCATGCATGGGAGAAGGAGAATAAAGCGACGAGGTGGTCCCCATTTTATTCCTCTCCTAGGGGTGGCTTTCTGTCCAATTCCTAGAGATGAGGCAGATTGACCCCAGTGATGGCATGACAGGTAGCAATGAGAAGTCCACAAAGGGTCATTTCGCCATGCCATCCCCCCTGCATAATATATCCACCCAAGACTCTTGGGCCTGTGGGTGCCCACCTGGACTTGGTCTTCATTGCTTATTTTCCAGTCTTAAAGCTCAATTCGTCGATAATTCTTCTGTTTCTAATAACACTTTAGCCTAGCTCAGCTTTTGCTGACTCCTCACACGCCTTCCCATGAACACTGCTTCCTTCAGCCGCCAATGTGGAAAGCAGCTGAGTGGGAGGCAGTGCGAGGCGAAGCCAGGGAGCCCCGGGGCAGCATTTACTTGGCAGTCGGCTCTTTGATTCGACAAGGGGCATGCGAGGGCTCCAAAGAACACAAATATTCCTGTTTTTTCTTTTTGGCAGAATTAACGATAAGTGCTTTAACAAGGACAGGAATATGATGAAGCGGGCTGAAAAGAAAAGGAGGAAAAGGAGACTTCTGACTAGATAAGAGCCCCACGTTAGAGCTCATGTTTTGGGCTGCAAGGATGACTTATTTTGTGTACTTCAGAGTCACCCAGACAAAAGTCTTATCTCCTGTGTTCTCAGCAGTTGCTACTGCATTGTCAGAGCTCCACACATTTTGGATTTCTATGGTTGGAACAAAAACATTTCTTTTCCCCAAAGCTAACTATGATGATGATGATGATGATGATGATGATGATGGTGATGATGGTGATGATAGTGATGATCGTTACTAATATGAGAACTCACTTTCATACTTTACCATGTATCAGACAACGTTCTAAGTTATTTATTGATATCAACATATGTATTAATACATGAGTTAACATATTAATCCTACAGCAAAACTATGAGGTAGGTACTATTATTATCCTACTTTACAGATGATGAAACTGAACTTGCTCAAGGTCATAATCCTGAAAGGTAGGTATTTATCCCCAAAAACTAAAGTTAAGAGGGGTTTAGTAAACTATTCAAGGATGTACAATTAGAAAGTGGTGAAGCTGAGCTTCAAACCAAATCTGTTAGACTCCAAAGCATATGCTGTTAGCCACTATGCCTAATTAACTCAGTTCTCTCTACAGATAAACGTACATATATAGACACACATATATACATATGTACACATATACATAAATATACACATATATCCACACAACCTAGAAAAGTAGAGATTTGATGGGATCGAACATCCATCTTGGGTTTCTGTACAAGAATTTGAAATTCTTAGGTTCTAAGACAGCATTTCTCAGTGCCTCCAAAAACTTCACATTTTGGTATACACAGGAAAGGACTGTAATTGAAAGTGACTTGGGCTACATGGAAAAGGCAGCGTGAGGCCCCCTTTCACCCTGTCCTGCACCTATGAATTAAAAGGATCCATATTTTATCAGATCTAAAATCCACCCTGTTTGGGAAGTTCTGCCTTAGAGAAAGGTTCCAGGCATGTATGAAGGAAGCGAATCGAGAACCTACCCCCTCAGTTCCCCCTTTCCACCTCTGCCATTTCTCTGCTCCTTCACCTACTCTGAATGTCAGTGTTCCCAGGAATAAAAAGAAACGTCTTGAATAGAGTCTGGTTCACCACTAAAAACAAACAAATATGCCCACCACCTGAAAGATCCCAGTTACAACTTTCCTTTTTCTTTCTTCTTCCTCCAGGAAAACAGAACGATAGTAATTAAAATGAAAGCATTAGGAGGCCCAGAGCATACTGTGAATATCATTTACAGAGAAGACAACCAAGCTGCAGATTCCACTTTTTCTCCAAATGAACAGCAACTACAGTCTTGCAATGAGTGCCATAATCAAAACCTGCCCGCTGGGTGTGCAGCACAGGCTGCGACGGCGGCGGGTCTCTCTGAGCCAAAGCGGTGCGAGCAGCACCACTTGGGGTATTTTTTTTTTCCAGAACAGAATAAACATTGGTGTACATATCATCGGGGGCAGGCATGCCTCGGCAGAAGAGCACACTGTGCGACCGCAGCCAGTCCTCTCTGGCTTTCAGTTTCACGTTTCTCAAATTCTAATTGACTTGCAACCGCACCAGGAGTCTGCTTCTTTTCTATTACAAAAGGCTGCACGGGGCCCGGAAGGCACATGCGCCGTGGAGTTCTCAGGAGCTCAGGCTTGGAGTGAGCGAGCCCATTCCCAAAGCTGACTCCACACACGAGACAGAGAAAAGAGGACGGCTTCTGTGAGCCTTCACTTCTCCGCATTTTCCTCTTGAACCTGCACTGTGATAGATGCTGGGTAAACCCAGTTGCTCCTAATGCCAGATGCAATGTACATGTGTTGTCAAACTAGGATTAGTTTGTTATTTCTCTTTTAAGTAGGTTAAGCTTTTTAAAGCAGGGGTAATTAAGATTATGACTAGACAATGAATGAAGAAATCACAGGGATTAATGAGGATACGGGAGCTACCCCCAAATGGAAAGAATAACAAGTCTGTTTTTATTGGTATGAGAAAAGAAAAAGGAAAGA
>NW_011888930.1:2744681-2752265 GCF_000151845.1 Pteropus vampyrus
TCCACTCCATCCACACAGCTGCCAGACTGCTGGTTCTAAAAGGCCAGCTTGTCCATGTCATTTCCCCTGTTTAAATTCCTTCCAAGAGGGCACAGAAATTCCACCCCGAGGAGTATCTCCTGTAAGTAATACTTGCACATTTTCAGACAAGAATATTCAAATCATCATTGTGTATTGACTGGCAACACAGCTAATGTCTATCATTAGTGGACTGGTTAAATAAACCATGGTTCAACCACGTAATTAGAAAACATGGAGCTGAAGAAAAGAATGAGGTAGATCTAAGTGTGCCAAATGTGCTGATATGGAACAAAGCAAGGTTTGTACAGCATACTCCTGTGTGCGGAACAAAAGAGGAAGAAAGGCAATATTTATACATAGATTACTTCTGCAAAGATACACAAGAAGTTAATGATCATGATTGCTTCTCGGGTGGGGTGGGGGAGGCTGTGGAACTGAGGCTCTGGGTTGCCAAAGATTCCTCTCATTGTATGCCCTTGAAGAAACACTAATCCGAAACACAAAAACAAAACCCTCCATGTAATGAAGGCACTTCATTCACCATCTAATGAAAGCACTTCATCACCTGGCCCCAACATACCTCTGACACCTCCTCTGTTGACTCAGGTCACACCACACCATTTGCCATAGCTTGACTTGCCCCTGCTACCCAAGAATGTTCCACACATGCACACAGCTCGGTCTCCTCCCCTACATACTGAAGATAATAACAGCTCCCATTACAGAGTTTTTTGAGAATTAAATGAGACAAAACACAAGTGCTTTTTAAATAGTGTCTGGCAAATAATAAGTTCTCAATAAATGTTTGTTGCTATTATTTTGTTTCATCCTTCTCTATAGAAAGGCCTTTGCTCCATTCGTTGGCTGCTTATACCCTACAGCCTAGCTCAAATGTCAAGCACTCTGTGTTTTTCACAATCTTTGAGCTCCGAGCACTTTGTTTATACTCTTTGTGCAGTGCTTTTCATATTCTATCATAATTAATAACATACAGGTCTGCTTCTATTCATACCTTATTGGGTATATAAAGCAAGGACTGTGGATTATATAATTTTATAGTCTACTATAATTTTAATACATATTTAGAGAAATTAAGTGTAATAAGAGCAGTACAAAAATCCCCAGAAGATGCATCATGTACGTATCACAGCAATCAAAATGCTCTCGCAGTATGTCTGCTAATGGTTTCCCCACTGTGTGACACTAGAAGAACCTTCTGGGAAGTAAGGATTAGCATTAGTGACAAGATTCTCCCAAAGGTGATCTAAGTACTTCACACCATTTTGGCCATCAGGCCTCACTATTCACTGCTCATCCTTCTTGCCAGAATGCTGGGCCAGCTTTTAGTACTTAGCAATATAGATTGTGAGCTAACGCTTGGCCATTGTCTAATTTAAAAGATTGACTGTGCATTAAAAGCCCTGGAAGAAAAAAAAAAAAAAGATTCGAATAAATCATTATAAGAGGAATCTCTTGGCTGATTATCATTTTGAATTTGAGTCCCTAATATTAACACAATAGCATATTCAATTGTCTTCCATGCGCATATGGGAAATAATATATTATTCAGAGATATGAAACACAATTCTAAAATTAAAATATCTGAGGGGAAAAGATTTTTTTAGACCAATATAGCTCTATAGATATAATGTGTTATTGGAATCATCCGGAGACACTTGTTTTAAGACTCAGGTTCTCAATCTTCACCCAAGGCCTGCTAATTTAGAATCTCTACCATGAAGATCCTAGAATCTGCTTTTTCATAAAGGATGCCTTGATGATTCTTGAATACATTAAAACCCAAGAGCCACTGATTTATGATAGCATTCAGGAAATTCGGAATAAGAAAATACAGCCAATATAAATATCTCATGAAACATCAAGCTTCACCAAATCACCAAATACCTATGTGTGCTGCTCCCCATTCTTTGTGACCATTACGCAGAGAGATGTTGTATCTTTGGTTTTGTTAGACACCCTACACAATGTCATGCTTGCAAGGATATTAAGGATATAGCAGGATTGGACAACTGTGGAGAATTTAAATGTTAGCTAGTGACTGATTCTTTTTCCCTTAGGCTCTGTATTAAGTTTCCCAATTCTAATTAGAGTTGTACTTTCCTGCACCTAAGGCCTGATAAGAGATAATGGTCATAGGAAAGAAAAGGAGAAGCAACATGGTTTGCCTTGGGTGTCAAATAATGTGGAAGCCAAATTGAATCAAAATTGTACTTTACTGTTCACACTCATTTATTTTGCATTTAAAAAAGTCTTTCTTTTGAATAATCTAGTTGCCTTTCCAGTTCTTTACATAACTGTGTAAACACCTGGTGTAAAGTTAATAATCAAAACTAACATGTTCCACTCAGTACATTCCTCTTCCCCCACAGCAGACAAGTCAGCTCAGTATGATTTGGGAGCCATTGTGCTTTATGGATGAATCTATATATTAACAAAGATTTATTGCAAAGTTATACTCTCTGGTGGAAAGAGCATTTGTTTTCAAGTCAGTATCAATGTTTAAGACCTATTTCCTCTTTTCTTAGGTGTACAACCTTAATGAAGCAAGTTGCTTCTCTTTTCTGAAACATAGTTTCCTTATTTGCAAGATGAGAATAAAAATTCCTGCTTTCAAATTATTGTCATAAAGATAAAAATAATAATATTGAAAAAGCACTTAGAATATTGTCTTGTACATAGTGGGTATTTAATAATATGTCATTAATTCAATAATCAAATAACAAAGCATCTACGACTTCCCATTATGTGCTATCAATGAACTATATCGCTTATGGAAACACTAAGAGTAGAACAAATAATGCTTAAGTTACGATGGTGCTTATCAACAAGATAAAAAATATTGTATAAACGTTATATAAGTAATATAAGATACATCATAAGGCAGTATGTGGTCAATTTTTAGAGTAAGAGTTTAACTAAAAAAGTCAATAAATAAGAGAATTAAATAATTCAGAGACTGGAAAGCAATTTGCTAAGGTTACCTTGAATATTACTGAGGCATTTGTGAGAGTATATTTTTATTCTCCCAACAAGTATTCCCTGAATGTCTATTACAAGTAGGTACTGTTCTAGGCTGTGAGCTGCAGTGATAAACAAGGCAGAAAAGACCCCTACTACCATGAAGCCTGTATTTTAATGGCAGGAAAGAGACTAAAAAGGAAATAAATTTATGTTCACAACTAATATAATTCCAGGTAGTGAGTGATAAATACTAGGGTAAGGCATTAGAGTGGGACTAGCTGGCAGTTACTTTAGAAATAGAGCATCAAGGAAAACCTTTCTCAAGTGTGAATGTTTGACCAGAGACCTCAATGAAGTAAGAGAGTGAGCCAAGAAAAGATCAGAGGGAAGGTGACGGAGCAGCAAGTGCAAAAGCAGGAATGAGCTTGGGGTGCAAGATCCTGCAAGAAAACCAGGGAGGCTAGGGTGAGGCGAGGCAGGGGAGCAGGACGGGAGACACGGTGAGAGAGGAAAGTGAAGACCAGATCGCGAAGACCGTCTCGGCCATCAAAGGAGGGAATTTTACCTCAAACTGTGATGTGAGCCCATCACAGGAGTAGCATAATTTACTTCCTTTAAGATAATCGTGTGTGGACAACAGACTATGAGGAGAAAAAGAATAAATATGAGACCAGGTAGGAGATTAATTCATTGGTCTAGGAAAGATGACAATAGCATTAGCTGTTGGAGATGAGAAACAAATCTAAAAATACAGTCATTAAAAGAAGAAATTAGAGAGATTATCAAAAGGATGAAAGATGAAAAATATGACAAGCTGGTGGACAATATAGGAAAAGTAAAGAGGACAAAGAAGAAATGAATTAGAGCTGAGGTTAGATATAGGGAGGTCAAAAGAGATTATTATTTGGGTAATAGAGTGTAAAGACCTATAATCTAGAGCCCATACACTTGAATTCCAAGTCTATCACTCACTATCCATGTGCCTTTGGAAATGTTACTTAACATCTCTAAGTCAGTTTCCTCATAGGAATAATGATATCTATATCACAGAGTTGTGAGGGGCAAATAAGGAAACACATCAATTTCCTGTCACATAGCAGGTCTTTTAAAATTATTTTGTTCTTCCCTTATATCCCGATTGAACTTCAATGTAATTCATCCCCTTTTAATAACAAGAAATCCCTTAATACCATTATTTAGAAATGTGTATAACTTCATAGAGACTTTGTTGCAGTGGATCAACAATTATACTATGTTTTTGTTAATTACTATATTCTCCAAAAATCCAAGAAGAGTTCTAAAAACTGGCCTAGCTTTATGGCAATTCAGGAAGATATTTCCAGGCAAACTGCGTGATGTGGTCAGATCACCTTAAGAGGAGTCCCTGTGCCAAGTCCTGTTTACCAAATGGCTGTCTTGGGTCCACTGAAATTGTGAACTGTTAGCAGGCACATTTGCAATTTTGATTGTCTGGAACAGGGTATAGGGGGAGGCAGGCTTTAAGGTAATCAAAGCATAAACTCTATAGGGCTTTATGGATTAAGGTCACAGCCCCTCAATGAATACATAATGACCTAAAGATGATTCCCATTTGCTCATCCAAAAGGAGAAATGGAACAACAGAAGGGAGGTGGCTTTTATTTCCATTGTGCTACACTAAGTGACTCCAGGACTCACTGCAATGTCCTGTCGGCCTCGCTTTTAGTATACCATGCATACAGCATGTAGGAAAACCGAACAGGTTTCTAAAAATTAGAATGAACTTTATTAAGCAGTTGAAAATGAAATGTTGAGTCACAGTGTCTGAATATGAGATATAGCTCCAGGCTTGGTCTTTCATACTGCTAAAAACACTTCATTAAATACTGGACACATGGTTAAACCAGAACAGGGAAAACTGTTCATACAATATCGGCGTGATATATATATATAAAAAAAAAGTTGGGTGTTGAGCATGAAGAAGTGGAGATGAAACCACATATAAAGATGAAATCTCACAAATTAGGGATAAAACAGGCAAGAATTTCTAAGTGAATCAGTTTTTTCATTTCCCCCAAAGACACCAATGCTCAATTTAAAATAATGGCCATTGAATTAGTTTAGACACACCACATAGAACATGTTATCCTATCACTCCCTTAATTGTTCTATGTCACTGAGTAAAGTTATATCTAAATGTCCTTTGGCTAAACAAAAGGGAGAATTTTTATAACAAATGTTTTGGGGCCATAGCGGAACTGATTATGTCAGTCTTACCAATGATCATACCTTCTGTAGTGTAAGTGATAAATTGAATCGTGGCAAGAAAAAAAATGCTCCCCTGAGTTTTAGGTACTTGGATTTGAAAAATGGCATTTCGATCATATTCTTGATTTCTATGAAGATTTTAATAAAACTACAGAAAATACAAAAGACTTGATCTCTTGTTCAAATAGAAGTAAACTTTGCTCATCTGTACTATACAAATGTAAGTTTCAGAAAATTCCCATCTATAAAATTGTTATCAAAGAAAATGAAAAGATCTTACCTGCTATATGTTCTCTACACTGTGTACGCAACACTATCAAAAAAAAAAAAAGCGAGAGAAGTGTGGTTTGCTTACCTATTTACCTATAATATTGAGGCTTTCATAATGAAAACATTGGTCTCTTTATAATTTCCTTATAATGTACAGAAGCACTTAACGAGACTATTAATGCTATAGAAATGGAAAGAGGTTGCCTCTTTAGACATGTGCCTATAAGATGGCTATCGTTGTTGCCAGCCGTAGAAAAGATGTTAAAACGTTAGCTTGCCTTAAAATCATATTTTCAAAGTGGACAAGAAGAATGTTTTTCTCTAATTTAGAAATCCATTGAGAATGAGAATGAAAAAAAGATTACAGTAAAACAGAAACTTAAATGCTATTTCTCTAAAACCGATGATCTTTGAAGAGGCCATAAGGAACCTAGAAAAGAATAAACTGGCTGCACAATGAACTGTTCAATGTTATGTTATATGTAGGCTGCAACAAAACTCATGCAGTGAAAAAAAAGACTTAAAAAAAATAAGACTGCTTTAAAACTCAGAAAATGGCAGCCAAGCTAAACGAGACTCTCTCTTTTTTTTACTAAAACTACTTTATTTGAAATCCAACTTCAGTTTTACAAGTTCAAATTACCTCTATGTTTTAAAACCATTCCTAAGAAAGAGAGGTTTAACTTATGACATCCAATGTGCTTAAGAAAGCTTATAATGAGGGACAGTTTAGACAGATAACCTGCATGATTAACTTCAACATGCAAAGGACCTAACTGATAAGCAGCTGTTCTACTAAAATAAGTCTGTAGATACAAAATGAATGAACATTTTGGGAGAGCTGGGAACTAATTCTTACAAGCCAAAACCTTGCTGTTACTAGCGAGTAAAATCCAAAGTATTTAATATTCAAATTATTTTGTTGAGAAGATATTTAGATCAATGTCATCATATTGGATCGACATCAGGAATCAGTATAATGTGGGCTTAATAAGTAGAGCTTCAAGTCAAAGTGAATTTTACATTTGACTATATTTACTTTTACCACTACATAAAAGACAAAAAAGGATGTCCTTGGGTAAAGGCTGAAGGCAGTTCAGAGAAGTATTATTGGAAAAGGAAACTGAAAGAGTAAAAATATCCTACTGTATCATGAGACATAAAGAAACATTTCATTGTTATTTTTGATTAGATATAAGTAATATCTATTTAATTACTAAGGATCTTAATAATACATACTGCTATAGCCCGAGATTGCTTAATATCCAATCAAGAGATAATAGGAGTTAAATTGTTGTAGCAGAGAAAAGAAATATTATCAAAATATTGTTAAATATTCCTCACACAGGATTTTTTAAATTAGTCCTACTATTAATTATTATTAATTGCCACTGTTAACTAGTTTTATTGTTTAGTTCTATTAATTGCTTAGTTCTATTATTGTTTAGTTCTATTAATTTCCATTGTTAACTAGTTCTATTATTTTGGTTTTTAATAAATAGCATTTATATAACAGAAAAGTAAATAGTATAGAATTTAACATATTTTCAAATAAACACCCATTTTCATATCTTTATGTTAAAGTAATAACATGTAAATTATATTTATTGTATACTATATATAGCTATATCCTAGGTCGGAGCTCTAAAAAGTTCACCTTAACTCTCTTCCAGACCAGTTCCATTCTCACCCACCTGATGCTGTCTAGAACACTGTCCAGTAAACCTTCCTCACACAGTCCCTGTCAGTCAGAGTCTGATTCTAGGGATCCCAATGACAATGATCGACAGAGATGTGGCTCCCTCCTTCATGAATTTACAGTCTAGCAGGAAATAAAAACATCAAACATGTAATTCAAAAAAAAAAAATGTGCGGACAGGAAGGATAGGGGACATACAGAGGACTAGAGAAAGTACAACTAGAAGAGCCAATCTGGCCAGGGGAGGCTTCCCTGAGAAAGGGACAGACAGTTAAGGGAGGCTAGAAAGAAAACCATTTGCAGGCCCAGGTCACCACTTGAAATAAGTCCGAAGTTGCAAACCAGTTGCCTAACAAGGCAGATTC
>NW_011888930.1:2754220-2759134 GCF_000151845.1 Pteropus vampyrus
TAATGAGTAATGGAATGTCTGGGGCAGATTTTGGACACAGGAGACAAACTCCAAGGGTCTAAACTTACACATATACCAGCCTATATCTCTTCCTGATCTTCCTAGTAGAAGTACATTCCTTTGGTTTATCCTCACTTGATCTCTTTCATTTTCCCACTGAGGATTGACCAAGCTCTACTTTAGCCATACCCTTGATAGCAGAATGAATTCTATCGTCTCTTTTGGTGGGTGTCACTTGTCGCCTGGAATAAGGGCCTCGATTGTGATGAGGAAGTCCTGAATATCGATACCGTCTATCAACACCTTACTCTTGCCTTGTGTCTGATACCCCAGCCCAGCAAGCTAGGTGTCAGAGGTAACATTCCTCTCAGAGGTTTCAATACCCTCCATCCTGACCCTTCGACTCTGCTTGATGACTTCTATTATTTTTTTCTGTATATTGAGGAAGGTGAGATTTTTAAGCTTACAGGAGGTGGGGAAAAGCAACCAATCAAATGCTGTTTGGCATACAAAAAGAAATAGATTGAATATCACCTTATTTGTTTTTTAATTCCTCCTATCCCACAACATACAATATCCTCTGGTTGGGCTTGCTGACTTCTTGGATTCCATTCACTCTTATTTCTAAGTGATCTTACCTTCTATTGTGAATCATGTCATCTATAAAAAAGAATGTATAAAACATAAATACACATTAAAAAAAACACAATTGTAGAGCAAACACCCAAGTTCTCACCCTACCCCCATGAAATAATAGAACATTCATCTCAGGAGACCTTTGCTTTTCTTCCTCATAGGTAACCACTATTCTAACTTTAGTAATAATCATTATTAATAGTTTTATCATTTACAAGGTATCACTTAACAATGTAATTTAGTTTTGCCTGTCTTACAATTTTATATAAATGGAATAATAGCTTTTATTTTGTGACTTACTTATTTCACTCTATGTTTTGTTTGTGAGTTTTACCCACATTGATATATAGGTATAATTAGCTGATCTTCTCTGCTGTTTAGTAATCCATTTTATTACTTTATGACCCATATGCACTTTGCTCCACTTCTGTCTCCAGGCTTGTGTCTCTTTTTTTCTCCTCATGTATTCAGTTTTCTCAAATATGAATGTTGTTCTTCCTGATTTTTCCTCACCAGTTTCCTATTTGTTCTCTGAATTACTAATGCACGCATTACTTAGTGCTAGGAAGTTAGACACAATACTACACAGTTTAATATTCAGTATGGCTTAAAAATCTTTTCTTCTACCAATACTGTTGGGCCCATAATAGTGTTCAATTAGTATGGATTGATACTTGGTTGAGAATAATAACAATAACAATAATGGTAGTAGTACTAATAGCTAACATTTGTTGGTACTTATTATGTGCAAGTCAGTGTTCTAAGAGTTTTAGAAGTATTAACTTATTTAATCCCCAAGACAACACTATAAAATAGGTACTACTATGCTTATCATGTAGTATCAATTTTATAGTGTTGTCGTGGGGATTAAATAAGAGCAGAGGAATGATGTAATATGAACAAGTCATACAGTAGTGTTAGATGAAAGAAACTTCAATATTACCAATTTAGTTATTCCATGCAATTTACAAGGGTATAATCATGTAATAACATTATTAGTAACAACTATTACTTATTGAGTATCTTCACTCTGTCAAATATTGAATTCAGCCCTCTACATGAACTCATTAATTCTCACAATTCAGTATGATGGGTACTGTAGTTCCAATTTAAAAGGAAACTGAGGCTCATAGAAGTTTAGTAACTTGCCTAAATAGCTAGTAAGTGGCAGGCTTAGATTTGAACCTAAATATGTCTGATCTCAACATCTATGCTTTACCATAATACCCTGCTGCCCCTCTGCAGAGTTCACTAGCCCTTTGACATTGATGCTTTTCCTTGTTAAATCAAATATATATTTACTGCCTCTCAACACAGGATGTGATAGGAAATGAAACCTATGAAGTTTAACCTTCCAGCTTGCAATGGCATCAGTAACAGTATTAGAGTCTCCACAGAAAGTGGTTATCCCTTCTAACCTGTTCTCTATGTGTGTCACCTTAAGTGATGGTATGTAGCACAGGAAGAAAAAGGTAAATGTGACCATCAGCTCTGCTCAGTAAGACTCTGGTGAATATCAAGACTCTCTCTTCTCCCATCGGTGACTCAGATGATTCACTTCTTATTTTCTGAGAGTGAAAGTTACCAACTGGATTCTTCTCTGTACACTCTGCTACATCCATTCCTCTGCTTAGTGAAAGCTAAACACCACACAATGCTTTTAGAGCCATTGTGAGGGAAACACAATTATAATCATAAGTAAGTATTATTTTTATAGTTCATAATGTAGTTTAACTAAATAATAGTTAAAACTTTTTACTTTTAGTAAGAATTACCATATATGGCTAAATCTTGGCCCTCAAAATAGCATACAATTACCTTTTTACCTATATAACTACAAAGCAGTTTGTGAAGGGAAAGTATAGAGGTGCCCCTTGAGAACCTACTTTCTGAATCAGCCAGGGAGAAGTTTAAAAAGTTAGTATGCACAGAAATGACCAGGGGATGGTACAAGTTAAAAAATTCAGAGAGGCAGATGTATTTTTTTTACTTTAATTTACAAACAGTAAAATTCAGTTGTGTCAGTTTTATGAGTTTTGACAAATGCACAGAGTTGTGTAACCATCGCCACAAATAAGATACGAAACAGTTCCACTCCCCCACCCCAATTATCTTGGGCTACCCCTCTGGAGTCAGACTTTCCCACTAGCCTTAGTGCCAGCATCCTTCACTTAACATAATGTATTTGAGATTAATCTGTGTTGTTGCATGTATCAATTCTTTCCTTTTTACTGATATTTCATTGTATGAATGTTTGTTTATCCATTCCCCAGTTGGAGGACATTTATTTGCAGGTTTTAGTAATTAGGAATAAAGTTGTCATAACATTCATATATAGGTTCTTATGTAGCATAGATTTTTATTTTAATTAGTTAAATTGAATCCCTATTAATGGGATTGCAGAGTTGCAATTTAAGAGTTATGTTTAAATTTATAAAAAAACTGCAAAACTGTTTTCTATAGTACCAGTTTGCATTTTCACCAGCAGAAGAATTTCAGTTGCTCCTCACCTTCCTGCACATGTGAAATGGTCAGTGTTTGATTTTAGCCATTATAATCTATGAATAGTGTTATCACAGTGGTTTTAATTTGCATATTCCTAATGACTAATGATGTTGAGTATATTTTCATGTGCATATTCACCATGTGTATACTCTCTTTGGTGAACTCTGGTGTCTGTTCAAATCTTTTGCCCATTTTTAAATTATATCGGTTACTTATTTTTGAGTTTTCTTTATATATCAGGATTCAAGGTCTTTTTCAGATACAGGATTTTCAAATATTTTCTCCAAATCTATGGCTTATGTTTTCATTTTCTTAATGCTGTCATTTGCAAAGTAAAAATGTTTTTATGAAGTCCAATTTGTCAATATTTTTATTTTATAAATTGTGATTTTGATGTCGTATCTAAGAATCCTTGCCCTAATTTAAGGTAACAAAGATTTTCTCTTATGTTTTCTTCCGAAATTTTTATAGTTTTACAATTTACATTTTGCCTATAATACATGTTAAGGTAAACTTGGCATAAGGTACGGAGTATAGATGTTGAATTGTTATAGCAAGATTTGTTGAAAAGACTATACTTTCTCCCTTGAATTGCCTTTACAACTTAGGAAAATCAATTTACCATATTTATATGAGTCTATTTCTGGACTCTCTTCTGTTCCATTGATCTATGTACCTGTCCTTTCATGAATACCACACTATCTTGATTACCGTACCTTTAAAATAAGCTTTGAAATCAGGTAGTGTTAATCTTTCAACTTTGTCCTTTTTTAAAAAAATGTTTGATTACCCTAGCTCCTTTGCCTTTCCATTTTTATTTTATTTTTTTTTTAGAATCGGCTTGCCAATATCTATAAAATGTCCTATTAGGATTTGGATTAAAAATTCATTGAATCTATAAATCAATTTGGGAAGAATTAATGTCTTACTAACATTGAATTTTCCAGTCCATAAACAGTATACATCTTCATTTATTTAGGTCTTCTTTGACTTGTTTTCACCAATAATTTATAGTTTTCAGCATACAGATACTGTATATATTTTGCTATATTTACATCTAAATATTTGTTTTTAGTGTTGTAAATAGTAGTTTTTGAATATTTTCATTTCCAATTATTCATTGCTAGTAACTAGAAAATTGATTTCTGTTTATTGACATTGCGTCCTGTAACTTCATTTAAATAAAGATAGTTTTGTTTCTTCTTTCCAATCTGCATGCATTTTATTTCTTTTTCTTATTTTATTGCACTGGCAAAAACTCCAGAACAATGTTAAATAGGATTGATGACAGCAGACATCCTTACTTGTTGCTAATTTTTGAGGAAAAGCTTTCAATCTTTTGGCATTATGATGTTAGCTGTATTTTTTAAAATATGCCCTTTGTCAAATTAAGAAAGTTTCTTTCCATTCCTAGTTTGTCGTGAACTTTTGTCATAAATAGTTGTTGAATTTTTTTCAAGTCCTTTTTTTTTTTTTGCATCTGCTTAGAAGATCATGTTTTTTTCTTTTTTAATCTGTCAATATTGTGGATTATATTGATTGATTATTGCATGTCAAACTGGCCTTACATTCCTGGGATAAGATATTCCTTGATCATGATATATTATTCTTTTATATGTCGCTGCATTTGATAATGTACTGTTGAGGATTTTTGTCAACATGAGGATTTTGTTCATGAGGTATATTGGCCTGTTGTGTTTTCTTATAATCTCTTCGTCTAGTTTTGGTATCAGAATAATGTGGACGTCATAAAAAGAGTTAGGAAGTGTCTTT
>NW_011888930.1:2760494-2857913 GCF_000151845.1 Pteropus vampyrus
CAATCATATATTCCAGCTTAGATGATCTATTATAATATCACCATACCCGAGTTTGAGACAAAGCTATCAATATAAAATCAAACATTCATTAGAGCAAGTACTAACTGACAAACACTAAATGCAGAGTAGCTAAGAGATAAAAACAATCAATGCCTTCTGCTTTTAAAGAAATGATACTATCATAAGGCAGTGTATATAAGCACTATCAAGTAACAAGATGGAGCATCTAAAAGTACCATTACTTATAGGCTTAAAAGAGTATAACTGAAGGAAGAAAGTTATTGAGCGTAAGCTAGACTCTTAGGAGCATAAGAACCAAAACCATGTCTATTATGGTCCCTCCTGTATTCTTGGCACCCAGCACAGTACCTAGAATAAAATAGGTACTCGATAAATAATTGTCCGCTGACCGTAAATGTAGTTAAGTACATGGGCTTGGAAGTCAGAGACATGTGGATCAAAATCCTGCCTTATCCAGTTGGATATATACTAAGACTTTCATTAAAGGCAATATTATCCAGTTTATTCTTCTTTCTAACTAATAAGACATGAATTCAAAAGACTTCCATTTCTAAAAATCAAATCTGTTTTCAAGAATTAAGATTACCACATGAAAATTGCTAAAAAGTTGTGCTTTAGGCTTCGAAGGCAATTCATAAAGAGGAGTTTCTGTATTTGTAGCCTGTTACATCAGGCACTTATCTGTGCAGAATGTCTACTTTAAGGATGATGATAATTTGGGATATATAAGCTTTAGGATATTTATTTAAACTCAATCTCAGTCACTGAAGGGAGAATAAATTTCATAAAAAGTGAAATTATATATCAAAAGCTTTATTATAAATGTGTACTTTGACTCATTAAGTTCACTTCTGAAGATCTACACTAAATCAAAATTCAGAGAAGTTCATTGAAATATTACTTAAAACAATTACAATAAAAGGAATGACTTACTATCCAACAATAGAAAAATTATGGTAAAATTATAGTACACCAACATCATTCAC
The DNA here is from genome assembly GCF_000151845.1 of Pteropus vampyrus. NCBI lineage: Eukaryota > Metazoa > Chordata > Mammalia > Chiroptera > Pteropodidae > Pteropus > Pteropus vampyrus. Next base: position 2,761,502 of record NW_011888930.1, read on the forward strand.
TATAATTATGAAAAGATTTTTGACAAGGAAAACTGTTTTGTCACAATGCAAAATCAGAAGCATATAATAAAATTAATGTATGCAGTATGGAGTCAACCAAGTAAAAATATATATAGAACCAGGACTGAAACGGTCCTAATTTAAAGAAAAAGACTATTAGATTAGGTAAAAGTAAAAGGCAAAATTTTCAGACAGGAAGAACTTAAAAATGACAGACTAGTTGAAAATTAACAGATACCTTAAAATGTATTAAGTAAACACAAACAGGTATCAAAACATTAATCTCATAAAAAGGAGAATTCAAGGAAGAAAATTTTAAGTGGGGAAAAAAGATATACACGTGTATATAATAATAATATATTATAAAAACCAATAACAACTGTATAAAATTACACAGCACTAAAATGTAAAAAGAATCATTAAAATGTATGTGAAATATTTAGAAATACACTTTAGATAGAAAATTTCAACATGCCACTATAAATTCTGTCATATCAGATAACGAAAACAAATAAGAACATAGAGATTTGAAGAATTAATTAACAATTAAGTTGATTTATTCAGCAAACATTTCACATAATTTTAAAAGCATCTATGTAAAATTAACATACTGACTTCCACTAGGCCAAAAAGAAAATATAAATAAGTTCTGAAGAAAATAAATTATAAGAGGCTAATTTTAATTAAAAAGCAATAAATTTATAAATTAATAATGGAAATTTAAACCAAAAAACTTAAACTGTTTCAAAATTAGAAATGTTACTCCTCCTAAATCACACTTTATGAAATATAGCCAAAGTTGACCAAAGGGAAAAATTTATAACATTTATAAAAACAATACGTTTCCTACTTTACCTACTAAATGTTGGAGTTTCTTAGGGCTAGACTGTCTTCTCTTTATGCCGAGGCAATTTCAACCATTCTCACAGTTTAATTTGTCACTTATATGGCAAACGAAATAAAATTTTTAAAAAGTAGAAATCATCCCTTAAAAAGAGAGACAAGGAACAGAAGAAAAGTTTAAAAAGAAAAAAAAAAACCTTATAAACAACTTTCTCAGATGAAAAATCAAAAGATAAGAAAGATACTACAATTATGAAACACTGTAGTATTATACTAAATATGGTAAAGAAAAATAAAGATGATCTTAAAATCCAAAACAGAATAGAATAAAAATTACAAATAAACGTTCAAAAGACAAAGTCAGCACTTTCAGTTTCGACTCTGACATGAAAAGAGCTTGGCAGTCATCTACCCTACCTTCATAATGAGAAAAAAGCTAAACAATTGTAACTGTCATGCCGTGAGGACACTCAAGCAGCCCCGTGGAGTAATCCATGTGCAGAACTAAGGAACCCAGCCTACAGGCAGCAGTAATTTGCCACCTTGGTAACAGATCTTCCATCACCCCTCAAGCCTTCAGATAACTGCAGCTCCAGACAACATAGAACTGTAATTTCATGAATGACCCCAAATAACAACTAACTAACTGAGCTTATCCTGAATGAGACTAACAGATACTAAGAGATAATAAACGATTATTTTTGTCTTAAGCCACAAAGTTTTAGGCTGACTGATTATGCTGCATTAGGTTACTAAATGAATTATAATTATTTTGACAGGTATGTAACAGAGATATAGGAACATTTAGGGGGAAAAAACCACATTAGGTACAGAGAAAAACAGAAATACTGGTTGAGAATTTTTTCAGAACTGATGAAAGTCATTTATCATCTACTATTGACTCAAGTAGTTCAATAAATTCTAAGTAAGATTAAAAGAAACAAAATCACACCTAGACACCATAATGAAACCATAGCACATCAAAGATAAGATATTTGGAGAAGCCAAAGAGAAAAAGATAAGTGAGCTTCGAAAAACCAAAAAATAGACTGACAGTAGACTTTTCAATAGCAGCAATAAAACCCATAAGTTTATGAAATGATGTGTTCATTCTATTTTGCTAAGAGAAAGGAACTATTAGAATGCTACCTCAGAAAGAATATAACCAAAAAGTCATTAAAAATAAAGGTGAAATAAAAATGTCTTTAGAGAAGAAAAAAACCAGTAAGTTTGCTACCAATAATATAGTACTAAATAAAATTTCAAAATATGTACTTTACACATATGGAATGGGATCTGTGATATAAAGTTTGAAGTTCAAAAAAGAAAGGGTTATATGGATAAATTCAATCAAATATTAATGGTACAAAACAACAATACTAGTGTCTTTCTGGATTGAAATAAAAACAAGAATAAGTTAGAATTAAAACACAGACAACAATAGGATGTAAATGAGGAGCAGATGACTGGAATCAACTGTGCTAACATTTGTGTATTGTTCGGAGGATAATAAAACTTTTTATTAAATCTAATCTTGATAATGTAATATGCAAGTTAACATTTCTAGGAAAATCCTTGGAATAATGCCTCTTTTATTATTTGACAGATATGGCAATTATTAATAAGATTGATCCAAAACAGTAGAGAAAAATAACACTTGTAAAAAGAATACAAGAAAAAACAGAATGGAACAAAAAGCAAGCACAAATAATTAGAAAAAAAATCCAAATATGTGTGTATAGTAATTAAAGATGTACATATTTATATAAACAGACATTTATATATTAAAACATGTTTATATATTATGGTTATATATGTAATTATATCTACATTTAGTAATTAAAATAAATTTTAATGAATTAAATGAGTCTGTTAAATAGCAAAGACCATCAAAATAGATATAAGAAAAAAGAAATCCACATCTAAAGTTTAAAAGAAAAACATTGGGAAAAAAATAGCACGAAATACTAACCAAAAGAAAATTGGGATCACTATATTAATATCAGACAAAATAGATTTTGTGACAAAAAAGCATTATTAAACTTAATGAAGTTTCACTACATATTGATAAACAGGAACTTAACACTTCTAGACTTGTATACTCCTAATATGTCCTCAAAACATATTTCAAAGCAACAATTAACAGCCTTCAGGAAGAGAAAGGCAAATTTGCCATAATAAAGAAGATTTTAACACAACTCTCTCGGGAATTGGCAGATTTAGTAAGACCCAAAGCCATAAAACATAGGCAGTAAAGTCTCTGGCAATTTGTTCTGATATATAAATATCTTCGAACAAGGGAAACAAAAGAAAAAATAAACAAATGGGACTATGACAAACTAAAAAGTTTTTGCACAGCAAAGGAAATCATCAACAAAACAAAAAGACGTCCTATCATATTTGCCAATGATACATCTGATAAGGAGTTAATACCCCAAATTTATAAAGAACTCATATAACTCAACACCAAAAGAATGCAAACAATCCAATTAAAAAATGAGCAGAGGACCTAAATAGACATTTCAGCAAAGAGGACATACAGATGGCCAATAGATATTTGAAAAGATGCTCAATGTCATGAATCATCAGAGAAATGCAAATTAAAACCACAATGAGATATCGTTTCATAACTGCCAGAATTGCTATCGTCAATAAATCAACAAACAACTATTGGTGAGGAGGTGGAGAAAAGGGAACCCTCATGCATGTTGGTGCGATTGCAAACTGGTGCAGCTGTATGGAAAACAGTTATATAATTGTCTAACCACTATGTTATATACCTGATACTAATATAAAATAGAACTACCTTATGACCCAGCAATTCCACTTCTGGGTATTTATCCAAAGAAATCTAGAACACTAATTTGAAAAGATATATGCACCCCTATGTTGACCGCAGCACTATTTACAATAGCCAAGATATAGAAGCAACTGAAGTGTCCATCCACAGATGATTTGATAAAGAAGTAGTACATATATACAGTGGAATATTACTCAGCCATAAGAAAATGAAATATTATCATTTGCAACAACATGGATGGACCTAGAGGGTATTATGCTGCATGAAATAAGTTAGACAGAGAGAAACAAATATCATATGATCTCACTTATATGTGGAATATAAAGAATAACATAAACAAAAACACAAAACAGAAACAGACTCATAGATGCAGAGAACAAACTGACGGTTACAAGATGGAAAGGGGTTTTGGGGACTAGATGAAAAAGGTGAAGGGATTAAGCGGTGAAAATTGGTAAAAATAGTCACAGTGATGTGAAGTACAGCATAGGGAGTGTAGTCAGTAATATTGTAATTGTTATATATAGTGCCAGGTGGGTACTTGACTTATTGGTGTGGTCATTTCATAAGTTATATAATTGTCTACCCACTATGTTATATACTTGAAATTAATATTAAATCATATTGAATGTCAACTATAATTGGAAAAAAAAGATAACCCAATAGGAAAATGGAGAAAAAAATAAATTTCACAGGAACGGAAACATAAACACACATACAACAAAAGATGTTCAATCTAATTGATAAATCAGGGAAAATGCAAATTAAACTCACAGTGAGATAATATTTATATCCACTAGATTGGTACAAATTTGAATGTTTGACAATACCAAGCACTAATGAGAATGCAGAAAAGGAACTTTCATCCACTGCTGTTAGAATTAAAAATTGATTTAGTCACTTAAGGAAAATTTGGTATTACCTAGTCAACGTTAACATACACAAAGACAATAAGCCACCAGATGCCCTACGAGGTCTACACTATGGGTATCTCTTGCACATGGGTATCTCTTGTGCCAGAAGACGTATAAAAATATTTATAGTGGCATTGTACAATAATAAAAATCTGAAAATAATTTAAATATCTGTCATTGGTGAAATGGATAAATAAGTTGGGGGATATTTACACAGGGATTATGAACAGTATAATGAGTAAACTACTGCTACGTGCATCTGTGTGGACAAATCTCAAAAATACAGTGCCTAGCAAAGGAAACCAGTCATAGAAAAACAGTATGATTCGTTCATATTAATGTCGCAAATAGACATGGTCTCCTAACAATGTATTCTTAGTGGTGTAAGTGTTGGTGGTAAAAACTTCAAAGAAAAGCAAGGAGATGGTTATTGCAAATGTCAGAAAGAGGGGAGACACAAATGGCGGGAACATGGAAAGCATCTGGGCTAAGACGCTGGTCTCTTTCTGAGCCTGGGTGATAAGTACATAGAAATCTGTTTTATTATTGTTTTAAAATTACACATATGTACTTCCATATCCTTTTTCTTATTTGGATATGTGCTATATTTCACCAACAGACATCGAGAAATCCTTTTTTGTTGTTTTTCTTTTTAAGAAGAAAAAACCCTGAATAAATTAATGTGTCCAGAGGGTTCTTGGCTGCAGGCAAAAGAATCCACTCTTAAGAGCTCAAGCAAAAAAAATGAATTTTGTAATGTTTATTATATAGTCACTGAATTTCTATTAGGACCAGCTATCGCAGCTTGGAGAGTATGCAGACAGAAATGATGCCCAAGTTTCTCTGCTAGATGGTCCCCGTGGAACTGCTACTTCCACAGTCATGTGTTAGATATGGCAACCTGCACACACAGTTATGTTAAAATAAGGCCCTTGGGGTGGGCATTAATCTAATCTGATTTGTGTCCTTTTAAGAGGAGAAAATTTGAACACACAGAGACACAGGGGATGTACACCCATGGAGGAAAGAGCGGGTGAAGACAGAAGAAGGTGGCCTTCTGCAAGTCAAGGAGAGAAGCCTCAGAAGAAACCAAATCTGCTGATACCTTGATCTTAGATTCCAGAATAGTGAGAAAAAAATTTCTTAAGCCACCCAGTCTGTGCTATTTTGTTATGGCAGACTTAGCAAACTAATACAGTAGCCAAAAAGGACAAGTATTCACTGAAACTACTCACAAGAGAAAAAAAATGGGAATAAAATTATTTTCTAGTCAGGTTAGTAATTAGTTTTGTGGGATTTTGACTGGGGTGTTGGAAATGATTTCTATCTTGATTTGAGTAGTGGTTATGAAGATATGAGTGTGTGTGCCTGTATATGTCTAAAATTTCATTGAGCTATACATTTTAGGTTGGTGCACTTTACCATATGTATGTTTTATCTCAAGTAAAAAGTTAATATTTAAAAACTACCACAAGAATGCTTGGTACCAGTTTTGCTGGCAAAATCTTTTGTATTTTCAAACACTAGATATCTCTCAGGCTACACAAACTACCATAGAGTTTGTAAATAAAGCTATTAAATTAATTTTCATGAAATTAACATAACTATGAAACCGAGCAAGACCAGACAAAGAATTGAACCACTTTCACTTAGAAATATTTTTAAAACAATAAGTTATTGGCAACACACTTTAAAAGTACATTAAAAATTAATCTTTACCAGGACAATGCAGGATTTATTCTAAAAATACAGATAGTTCAATTTTGAAAATTTTATTAATGTATTCTACCACACATCAGTAGATGTCAAATGACATTTCATACATACTACTGATTTTAGAAATGAACAGACAAGCAAAAATGAAAGTAGCTGTTCAAGATTAAAAATACATATCGTAAACTGAAAGGATGCCAATTATCATCACTATTGGTTAACATTGTAGCAATCAGAAATTCCATGAACACACAATGTAAATATATATATGCCTTACTGTTAAAGTATACAGATGAAACTTATTGGATTTCGTTAACCAATGTCACCACAAATAAAGAAATAAATAAAATTTAAAAAAAAAGAAAAAGAAAAAAATTCCAAAACAATGAGATGAAATGGAAATAGAGTTAGAAAGAAGGATTAAATGCTATTGGGTGCAGATAATACAATTATATGGTTAGAAAACTAGTGAAAATCAACTTTACAAAGTTCTAAAATTAATAGGCTTTTGGCAAAGTAGAAGATAAATAATCTAAACTATCAGCTAAAAAAGTAATTGGGAAGAATGATTCCATTTGCTCTAAAAACAAGAAATATAAAATAATTCTAATAGAAATTATGAAGGACTCATTTGACAAAATTATAGCTCTTTCTTTATATAAAATCAGATTTAAATGTAGAAATGTGCCATGGTCCTGAATGAACAGCCAAATTTTGTCAACATACCATTTCTTCCTAAATTAGATGTAGGTAGCTTTGTAATCCGTCAACTTTCCTTTCTATTTCTCATAAGAGTGGACAAGAGAGATTCTTATGGGTGATTTGAGGATTGACAGTGAAGCAGCAGCCATTCTGTAGCTTGTACACATGGTCACTGATCTGGAGCTTCATCTCTTGGTGTGATGTAGTGTCCAGGCCAGCAATGCTCTGCTTTCCCCTGAATCTTCCTTCAGCTTCTCTGACTCTCGAGCCAGGTGTGTATTTGACCCTATGATCAAAGGCAGACACCCACCAAGGGCAGAGGCAACAAGAACAGGGACTCGTTTCACTCCATCCCTGTGGGACCTAGAGAGCTTGTAGTTCCGTCTTGTTCTTACTTTTTCCACTTCTCCTCTATCTTTCCTTCCCAATTGCTTGCCCTCTGGACTTCAAGCTACAGCATTAGACTAAAAGAATGCAGCCTTGCAGACAGTGCTTAATCTACAATTGTATAAGACCAAATCTGTGTGTGTGTGTGTGTGTGTGTGTGTGTGTGTGTGTGTATCTCCTAGTGGTTCTGCTTCTCTGATTGAACTGTGACTGATATAAAGTGTCTAACTGAAAATATGTAAAGGATTTTTTTAAAAGAATAATAGCAATGGAAGAAATTAAGTGTATATAAATATACTTAATGGCATTCAAAAAAACATGATAACGGTTTAATGTTTTTAATACATAAAGCGTTTGTATAAATAAATTCTCAAAATTTATGGAGGAAGAAATGAATATGTACGTCAAAAAATTGTAATTAGCCATTAGACATATGAATCAATATAGAATATCAATTTTATTTAAAGAAATACAAATTAAAATAAAAATTGCCTACCAACTATAATTTACTAAATTGTTAAAAACCAATCTCATTTATTGATAGTGAGAAAGTAAGTTGGTACATGGTTTTCAGAGGTCAGTTTGGCTACACATAGCAGGAACTTTGAGAGCATTAATTCCACTTCTAGAAATCTAAGAACACAATTAGCATTTGGATATCTAATATATAAAGATATTCATTGCAGTGTTACCTATAATAAGAAACCACTGCATATGTAATTATTTGTAAATAGGAAATTGGTTAACTATATCATGGAACATTCATAAAATGGAGCCATAAGTCTCTATTAAACATTACATACTTGAAATATCTAAAAAATAATAAGGTAATGTTTATAATATAATGTTATATGAAAAGAATGGCCTACAAAACTTTGTAAATTGTAAGTTTCATTAAAAATATAAATAAAATTAAATATAAAAATATAAAGGACTAGAAAAAATACATCAAAATGTAAATAGAATTATAGATTTTTTACCGTCTTTAACTTTTCTTATTTTTTTATGCTTTTCTGCATTTAAATTTTCTATATTATTTTTGTAATCATAAAAGACAGATATTATTAATATAACAAATTACTGTCCCTGGATGGTGGGATTAAAGGGCAGGTTTCTAGTTTTATGGAATCCTAATTTTTTATGTATTGAATTTATAACCTGACTTTTTAAAAAATCATCTTTTTCATATTATAGCCTATCTCAGAGGCACACTTGAAGGTCTCTGATGTTATCCCCCAAACTGAGCAACCTTTCTTTTCTCTAAAAGTGTGAGATCTCTGCGCAAGATGAGTAGAAATAGTTAAACTGTGATTAGTAAAAGTGTTTCCAGTTCTAATTGTTAGAAAGCTCTCATCTAATTGCTTCCAACAAATGGTTCTAATTCTATCCTCTTGGGCCACACAGAGTATATTTAATCCCTCCTTTACATGCAAGCTATTCAAATATTTGGAAAGTTTTAATTTCTCCCAGATTTCTCAAGGCTAAGTTTCTCCAAATTCTTCAACTATTTCTCATAAGTCATAATTCTGTCTCAATTCAGATGCCGTCCTTCAGATACGTTTCCGTTTTTTACATAATTGATGAATGAGAAAATCTTATTGACTAGCCATGAAAAAAGATGAAAAGTCAATGGTAGGATTTATTTTCTATTACTATTTATTAGAATGGAATTTATTTTTCCTTTTCAAAGTTGTATTTCCAGCAATTATTCTTCATTTTAACTTAATTAGTAAGAGAATTCTAGGTTAAAGATGCACTTTACTAAATTATTTAATTATTTCTGGAAGCAGGGGGGCAGTATAGACTAGTGTTTAGAAGCATAGGCTCTGGAATCAGACCATCTGAGTTCAAATCCTTCTCTCCTATTTATAGCTATCTGACCTTGAGCATAAATCTGTTTCCCTCTCTGTAAAATGGGTGGTAATAATAGGAGACATCTCAGAGGTTACTGTGAATTAAATAGGATAATGTTCATAAAGAGCATTTAAGTCACAGCACCTGGCACACAGTAGTCTATTTAAGATAAACAGTTTGTATATGTTCCCAAAGTCATTTAAAAATCTTCAAAATAAGTCTACTGAAGACACCAACTATATGAAGCATCTACATGAAGGCAGGATATGATTAGACAGCAAAAGCATAATAGCTATTAACAGTGGTTTTTACAATACTTCATTTCCCAATCCCAAATGCATGATTTGATTTAAAAACTATACTTTACAAAATAAGTCAGTGGGTACAGAGCTTTAATGTGAAGGACAGAGCTAAACAGGGTATGGCAGACCCATTAAATAAATTTAGTATTCCAAGGGAGAAATGATTCCAGGGCTTGATTCATGGAGAGGAGGAGGCCATTTTATAACAATGAAAACGAGCATTTACAGAGTCTCACCCTGTGCCAAGAACTTACTCAAAGAAGAGGAAAAGGAAGAAGGGTGGGGGATGGGGAGGAAGAAAAAGGAAGGTGGAGAGAGGAGTCCAGGGGAAGGTAGGGAGGGGAAGACAAGGAGGGGAAGCGGGAAGAGCGGTACTGAGCGCAGGCCTGAATTGTTTCATTTAGCCCTATTAACCTACAAAATAAGTATTGAAAACAGTCTTTATAGAGGTTAAGTGACTTGACCAATGCCACAAAATTTATAACTGGCAAAGAATTCAAACCTAGTTCTTAAGCACTAAGTTATTGTTAGGGGAAGATAATGTTTAGACAGTGGGAGCAAAAGGACAGGGAAGAAAAAGATGAAGGGTCTGCTGTCTAAACGAGAGAATTAAGAAATGTGGATGCGACTGGGAGTGGGAGGTGGAATAGAGTAGAATAATTCTTGGGTTTTTTCCATTTCTAAAGGCACTATCCAAGACACTCTTTAAAAACTTGGGACATTAAGATTATACTAAATCAATTTTACATTTCAAAGTAATTGACCGCTGAAGGTCAATAACACTTAAAAGAAAAGGTAGCATTTTCGATTCTTCCTTTTTACTCCATTCTCATTTTGGGGAAAGTAATATGAACATGGAAGATAATAAAAACACTTTTTTTGTTTAAAAAAAATTTTATCAAGGTCTTTTTTTAATTTGGTAACTTTATAAAGGTCCACGTTGACCTTGATTTGATAAAATGAAGTTTAGCAATGAGAAATAGCTTTAACCAAAATTTCCTTAAATTCATACACTAAAGGAAAGCTCTCAGCCCCCAGCAGCATGTTTTAGTCCCACCACGTTTGCTTCCAGAGGTGCGGAGTCTGGCTGGTGAACAGCCATGCCAATGCTCGCCTCGTCTGGATACACACCTGATTAAAGGCTACAAGATCAAAGAGCAAGCCACTTATAGCAAAGTGCTACAGACCTAAACGCCCATCTATGAATGGAATCACTTAAAACTATTTTAAAGGGTCATCACAAAGAGGGTGCTTATTTTTAGAAATGAGTTTTCTTTTGATACAAAGAAAAATGTTGGCCATTTTCCTTATGTTTATAACAACATTCCAATTTAATCTTCAGTTTAAAAATTCTTTAATTATTGCACAACAGTGTTTTGTTGATTGCACAACACCCACATCTCTGTTTGATACTAAAATCTAGTCTTTCCTACAAGTGTGCGTGTGCGCGCGCGTGCATGAACACATTCTTTTCCTTTATGTTCATAATATACATTAAAGCTATGGTTTACAATTTTAATTCTGCTCTCAGGGAAAGTTATAAACATGAACATGGAAAAAAACTGCCTGTTATAAAAATATTATGTTTTTGCTAATTTCATTTTTACTTACCCAAATGTTTTTCTGGTAACAGTAGTGGAGCTAAAAAGAAGTATGATATTGTGCAGGTATCTGTTCCAAAAGTTTATTCTTCAGAATTCCACGTCCCTATTCTCCATCACTTAAAGTCATTGACATGTATATATACATAAAGTCTTCAAGTAAAAGTAACCACTAGGTGTTGGAATTATTCTTAGGGTGATGACTAGAATCTCCTACAGAAAAAGGCTTTCCAGTCTAACTTTCCTTTGTTGGTTATCATGACTATCACTGAAAAATCTGGAAGAACATATGCCAAAACACACAACCACATGTTTTTTTGTCCAGTCATACATAAGAACCCAGCATAATTATTCTTGAATTAAAATCAAACGCAAGTTTATAAGAAGAGATCTATGTTTTTTTTTAAATATTGAGACCTCATCTAGTATTCAGTTGATAACAATCATTGTATTTACCTCACTTTTGTTTATAGTGAAATTAAAAATTGAAAGACGTCTTACCAATTTAAATAAATTATGTGAAAAAACACTGTATACCACTTTATACCTTTATATGCCTTTAGTATTACTATGTTGAGCAAATATATTGTTTTGATGTAGTATAACTTTAATTTTCCTTGCCTTATATTGTTTTATAAAATTTAAGAGTGAACTTTTAAAAACAAACAAGCAAACAAACAAAAAACAAAAGAATTTTGCGTGCTCCTAGAAGACAGAACCAAAAAAACATTGAGCAAACTTAAAACAACACACACACATTAGTTTTGCTTCTCTACAATTTAGTCATTATAGTAGAATATAAGTTTCAAACACACAAAACCTCGAGTCTCCTGGTGCATCTTGTGTTACCATCTCCTATTCCACTGGCATTCTTATGTTGGAGCAGAGTGTTCTTAGGAAAATTTAGCTGAAAAAAAAAAAAAAGCTACAGTTCTTCCTTGTCTATTCAAATATCCAGAGATGTTGGCTGAAGGGAGTTTTTCTACTTTTTTTCCTTAGATCCTCTAGAAGGGAGCAATCTGTTTCAGTAATATTTTTTTTTAACTCGAAGAATGAAGTTTCACCTAAATGTTCATTCTGTATTCTGATAGGAGAATGTAGCATCTTACAAAAGAAATAATTTTGTCAGTATAGGACTATACTTTTTTTTTTTTTACTTTATAGTCAACTATTCTTCCCAGAGTTCCTGAAGTCACTAATGGTCAGATAAGAAAAGGTTGTCAGACAATCAAATAGTAAACCTGAAGAATAATGTACAACTTACATTATAAGGTTATTTTGAGACTCATTTGAAATAATGCAAATGATTACAGGTGAATGTTAAGTAAAAGTAAAAATATAAAGCAAATAAGAGGTATTATTACTGGTTTGTTAGTGAAACCTCATTTGAGTCCTATAAGTCTTCAAAGAACAAGGACCCAAGTCCCAAGGCAAGGGAGTTGTAGCTAGACAACCAAGAATGTTCTTAAATTATGTCATCTATTAAAACATGAGGCATATTGATCATGTAGAACTCTTTTCTGAATCAATGAGACCATCCACATCCTGCCCAGTATTTTCTAGGAAGGGTTATACTAACTTACCAGAAGAAATTTAATGTTTTAAGTAAAAATGATAACAAAAGTGCCAATACTCATTTGTCACAGCTCCAAAAGTTTTGTCCCTATCCATGTAGTGTTTACATTGACACCAGAACATATGGCACCAATATACTGACCTTTGAATATACAAGGATAAAGCTTCTGATCTGCCATTACGGGATTCATACTTTAAGCTTTGTTTTGTTTTTAAAAGTTGTGATGATTTTAAGCTGATCCATGTGCACTCTTTTCTGGCCTCCCTCACATCCAATGGCATGCACTTAGGAAACAGCTGGCAAAGGTTCAAGGTGCAAATCTGTGGCTAGGAGTGGAGAAACACTAACTGGCTTATTCACAGATGGACCAACAGCTCTGACCTGATTAGCCAACTGAACAAAGACACAGCTAATCACGTGCTTCCTCTCTATGCAGACCACTTGTCTTTGAAATGTGGTGAAAAGCTGCATACTCCCTAGTAGAAGAAACCAGAGGGAATCACAGCGATGCCCTCTGCTAGATTGCTGCTTTAATATTTCCCAAGCATCATCTGTGTTCGTGAATGAACAAATGGGTAAGGAAGGAGTAAATTATCTACTGAGTATCTACTATTATGCCTACTGTTTGGGGAGTACAAAGATGAACAAATCATGATTACTATGCTTAAAGGGCAATGTAGAAGGCAAGAAAAAAATGTCCACAAATAAGTGCAACCCAATAGTATTTTATTCTCCTAGGAGTGTTGCCAGATTTCAAGTCTTGATTAAATATGAGTGTCTTTCTTTGATCCAACTTTTTTCCCCAACTCATTCAGCACATAAGTCTTGCCTCTGGTCCTCAAACAGCTTCTGCCTAGTATTGATCACGTGGAATCCTAAATGTATACCTTTAAGCAATCAGACTTACATATACACATGTAAGTATATATAGTTTATTTACCTGGAATTGTGCTTAAGTACTCAAGCTGTTTGCCAGTTCAAAATGTCAACTACTCACAGCTCAATTGTCCTCACAACACTTAAAAACAAAATTAATCAGTCTGGCATTGTTCTCTCAATTTCATCAGACTAAATGGAAGTCAGCACAAGAGTCAGTTTTAGAACCAAAATAGGAGATGGCCTTTCTTGCAGATTCTAACCGTCAAACAGTTTATTAAATACATGAGATGAAAAATTAACAAAACATAACAATGTTTGTGCTACCTCTCCAGGAAGTTAACACTTTTCCAGAGAATAGCTTGATCTCTGAGAGAATTAAAAATGCATGGGAGTAAATTATGCATGGAAAACACACAAAACAGTTTAACAGCAGGCTATTTTATAAAAGCCTAATTAAAGACTCATTGGAAATTTTAAACATTTCACTCTAGCACATACTTTGGCCCTGACCTTGACTACTTTTCTTACTGATGGTCTTTACTGCTCTATATTTTACTACTGACCTTTACTGCTGAGGCGAATCTGATTTAAGATTTCAATTGCTCCTGTGTTAGCAGTGGCACTAGCCAAAAGGGTTTACTTCCCAATTGACCTCTTCAAGATGCTTGAGGGTATTTGAGAATACCTGTAACCTTTCCTTTGTCTACATATCCAGCAGCTAGGAATTAAAAAAAAAAAAAAAAACAGTGGTCATATGTGGGGATCAACAGCAAGCTGGCAAACAACATGAGTTCAGAATATTGTGAATTTGGAAGTCAATGGTTTTGTATGCTGTCCAGCTGTTTTCCTGACCGCTGGGAAGTAAAGAGGAAAGAAAACATCAGAAATCATTAGCATATCTGTCTCTATTTTTACTTCCACCAGTACCAAGAAAGAACCAAGACCAAGAGAAAAAGTTTTGAAATTTTTCATAAATTGCAGTAACATGATTTTAACAAATCTTCAACCATTTACCATAAAAAAAATTATAACAACACTTCATAAGTCTAAGTGTTTTCACATACAATAATACTTACCATAGTGTATGTTTGTGTGAGTGAGTGTTAGACATCAGTTGTGAACTCATGGAAAGAAAGGCTGTTGACCCTTATTTTGTGTCTAATCTCAACTAGCCAGGCACACGAAACAGTTAATGTTACCAGTAGACAGATTAGAAAATCAGATAATAAGAAAGACATGTTTTGTTCAAGATCACCTAATAATAACAGAAAGAAAATTAAGCTTTTTGGACAGGTACATTTATCAGTCTTTTCACCTTAAGTCCACATATTTTTCCATTATCTCATTTTGAACAAGATTCATTATTTCACTCATTCAATAGTTTATCATGGGCCCAATATTAGGCTTTAGGAAATCAGTGATGAACAAGACAGGAATCATTCATAAACAAATGAAAATGATAGTCTAGGATATTAATTATAAAATTAATAATGTAATTATAACTGGGGTAAATAATACAAATGAGACTGACTGTGACAGAGGAATCTAGCCTAGTCTGGGGGCAAGGGAAACTTTTCCTTGAGGAAAGAAATGCAAGTTTTCCTAGATATCCAAGTTGAGTTCTGGAGGACAAGTAAAATACAAACTAGAAGTACATGTGTGCAAGGAAGTGAGGATTGAAAGGAGAGAAAATTAATTCCCAGATAGTAATAGCATTGCAAATATCAAAGTACAGGAAGGATTGTTGGTCTTTATAGTAGTACTTTTCAAATGTGGATCGATACCGGCTAGTGGGGTATAATATAGGCCCATCACACAGAATAGAATAAAAAATAGAAATCATCACATATAGTGTGGATATTAACATGTAACAAACTTTTATGCTAGCTAAGTATATTTATAGTATCGGGTCATGATGTAAAACATTTTTCTAACTCTGTGACAGTTAAAATAGCTTGAGGCTACTGTTTAAAGGGCTGAGAAGACCAGTAGGTCTTGAGCCTGGCATAAAATGAGGCTGATGCAGCAAGCAGATAACAGATAATGAAAGCCATGTTAAAGATTTAGTCTTGAGGCTAACAACAATGAAGAGCCACTGAAGGATTTTAATCGGGGGAGAAAAATAAACTGATCAGACTTAAATTTAAAAAGATTACTCTAGCTCTATAATATAAAAAAACAGGCGAGAATAAGGTGTCAAGTAGTTAAAAAGAGAATAATTCAGAAGCTATTCTACACATTAAGTGAGGGATGATAACTTGGCCAACAATGCTGGCAGAGTAGATTCAAAACACAAAATATAAAATGTTTAAAAAATACAGTAGGTACTGAAATATAATAAAAGAATGACTACGAGATAAAAATCATTGAAATAAGAAATTAAATAGATGTTTAACAGCAAATTAAACACAGTTAAAAAGATCATTAATGAACTGGAAGACCGATCTGAAGAAATTACCCCAAATGCAATGCAGCACAGATGACAAAGATACAAAAATATGGTAGGGAGGTTTTTTTGGACGGGTAACTCAAACACCTGAGGAACTAGGAAGAGAAATATCTATAGAGAATTTTCTAGAATTGATGCAAGACAAAAGCCACTTTTAGAATCAAGATTAACTCCCAACCAATGCAGAACATCGATAAAAGGGAGATCCTAAAAGCAATCTGAGAAAAAAGTCTAATTACAAGAGGAATAAACAAGAAAAATGGTATTGTGCAAAATGTCTAATTTTTGAGGTTACAATAAAAAAGATAGCATATGGACAAAAATAACAATATGGGAGGAAGATGGCTTCAGTAAAAGCCTTCCTCATATTGTTGGAGAAACAGAGATATTAATTTTAAGACTTCAAATTAAAAATTATGTTACAATTTCTAGCGTGACCCCTATAAAAATAGAATGTTTAGTTGTCCAACTAGTAGGAGAGGAAAATGAAACCTTATGAAGAAATGCAGGGGTCAGGGGAAAGCCAAATTGAGACAAACAGAAAGCTCATAAAATGGTAGAAACAAGCCCATATGTTAGTAATCTTAATAAAAGGAAAAGGATTTAACTCTCCAGTTAACATACACATATCAGGCTGATTCCAAAAACTCCAGATAAGCAAATTGGAAATATCCAGTGTTCAACACTTCAGTGAATTAATATGGTATATTCAGACAATGTAGTACTACAAAGCAGTGAAAAAGAACTACAGCTGAACATATTAGCATGAATAAATCAACATGGATATCTGTGTTGAGAAAAGCAAGCCACAGAATATCAAGTATGATTTCATCTAAACACATCAAAATATATTTAATGTGTGTATGTGTATATATATATATGTGTATATATATGTACATATATATTTGTATGTATATAGATATATGGTAGATAGGAGGCATATAATCTTGTATATCTCATATTTTAAAAAGCATAAACGCAAATGCTTATGAATGCAGGGAAACTTAAAAAAGGACACCTCTTCACCGTTTTCATAAACTCTTGTTCTTCGATATAGTCCCAGTGCCTGTAAAAGCTGCTAACATATAGGAGGGTCTCACTATCTATTAAATGGACACAAAGAGCGCAAAGAAAGATATTTAACCAGTACACAGTTTGTGCTCAACATCTTACTGGGACAGTTTACCTGTTATGAAATCTTAAGGTTAAATCCAGAACCAAGTAATTTGTTTTTATGCAAATTTCAAATGCATCTTAGTGTTGAACAAATGTTTGGCAATGTATAAAAATAGTCAGTTGTATTTTTTTCCTGATATTAGTAGTCCATAGTGGCATTCTCCCTCAAGTTTAAAGGGTAACAATATTTGAAAAGCAAAAAGTGTTTAAAAAAAAAGTGAATAATTATGCATATAATAGATAAAGAGCATAAATAAAAAAAAAATCAGGAGGTTTTCATCAAAGTTTTCTGTTACAATAGGTTTTATTGTAGGGCCACTATAGTGATTATACTGGTAGAAAAAAATATAATACTCTTTGCTCTCATTTGAAGATAATGGTGCCAAGAGACTGGAATAATTTTGTGGCTCACGATCCTCATTTACAACTTACTAAACATATATCCCTTAACCCTAAATTTGTAAATTTAGACTGGAAGGATTCATAAGGCAATAATGATGTAAGGAGGGGCAGTGTGATATAAAAAGCCTGTTTCCAATGCCTTGCTTTAACACTTACTAGATAGATATGACCTTGAGTAATCATCTACATTTCCTCATCATTAATATACAAATGTTAGAACCAAAATTTCAGTGTTTCTAGGCATAAGTGAGGTACTCAAATGTTTAATTCCTTTCCTTCTCCTTAGGGTTGTTTGGAGATACAGATGTGAAAATGCCTAACACAGAGTAAATGTTCAACATTAGCTTTTTCTTTTTCTTCCCTGTGGTTTGTATTAGGCCACTAAGGCACATTAAATATCTGTTAGACTTGCTTTTAACTGATGGCTATGTAATCACCTAGAAATCTTTGCTACTAATGTGGCTTGGCTGAGCTACAGTCTTAAGATAAAAATTGAAGATTAATGATGCCTCTAAGAATATTTTGCCCTTAGGTCACTGGTGAAGAGAGAAACAGGCATTTTAACATCCATCCCATTTCTACATAGCTTGAGTAATGCATGCAATTTTATATAGTTTTATGTAACTATAGCTCTATTTCTCATAGGTCTATATTTGCGATTTACGGAATTAGCTCCTACAAATGAATTGAGGAAGGTCTATTTCTATGTACTGATGTCAATTTTTGGTACTTTATGAACCTCAACCATTTTGTACTACGAATGATCCTTAAAACGTGGCATTTTCATATTGGTTATTAATGAATAAAAAATTAGCAGTTGGCTTACCCTGACCACTAACGTTCCTCCTAACTTCAGCACCTTTGGGCTACAACTAGTTTAGAACTAATAATACTGCAAATGAGGGGTCTGAAACCACAGCCCATGGGCCAAACCTGGCCCGTATTTTCTAAACTTAACTAAATGTAAAGGGTAGCCTGATCAGACAGCAAATAAAAGAAAAATATGAATATATCTGTTATGTCTGTACCATGCCTTAGAAGCAGAAACAGAAATTTCTACTATTGGACTGGGTTTTAGTTCAACAGGCAAAGAAAAAAAATCAAACCACTTCCTTGTAAAAGAAACTCAATCAGGGCTTTACATTCTTAAATGTCTTGGGTATCCAGTAAAGCGTGTTTGTGTGTGTTGGGAGTATATTTAAATATTCAAGGAGGCATTTATAAAATTCAACTTATTCCTATTTAATAGTCTCTGTAGCTGACTAGTGAGTGACTAAGGATTTACTTTAAGAAATTAAGAAACAGCATCTTTCTTTGTAATAGCCCCAAACTGGACACAACCAAAATACCATTCAATAGGTACAAGGTTAAACAAGGTGGTACATCGATACCATCGAATACAACTTAGCAACAAAAAGGAACAAATTACTGATATTTTTCTTACAACTTAGATCTTAAGGGCATTATGGTGAGTAAAAAAAAGCTAATCTTAAAAGGCCACATATTATATAATTCCTATAACATTCTCATAATGACAAAATTATAGAGATGGAGAATAGTTTAGTGGTTGCCAGGGGTTAGAGCTGGTGGGGGTGGTGGGGGGTAGGTGTGACTACAAAAGGGTAGCATGAGGAAAATATCTGTGATGATGATAGTTCTGTATCTTGATTGCAGTGGTTACACAACCCTACACATGTGATAAAATGGCATAAAGCTGTTCATACATGTTGTATCAGTGACAATATCCTGGTTTTGATATTGCACTATAGTAACATAAGATGAAAAAATTAAGAGAAACTACGTTTAGGTTACATGGGACTTCTCTATATACTCTTTTTGCAACTTCCTATGAATTTATAATTATTCCAAAATAAAAAGTGGGGGGGGGGAACCCACACATTTGTATACACAAGGAAGTTCACAAAATAATGAAACACAGCCAATTTTATTCAAATTCTCCAAAATTTACTCAATATGTTAATTGTTTCTAAAATGTATGTCACCCTTTATATAATGGTTTTATTATTTCATTTTCTTTTATAGTTTTTTCATCTTTTCTTTATAGTTCTTCAGTAGAAGCCAGAGTCCTGAGTTGCCCAGTTAGGAGCCTAAAATACACAGAGAGACAGGGTGAAAAGAAAGTATCTTCTGAAAAACTTTAGAACAAACTAATACTAGCGTTTCCTTTCAGCACTACTCCTGTCAAATCATTTTCTAAGATTTTAACAGTTTCTATAATTACTAAATGTCAGGTGTCTCACCTAGAACAAAATACATTAAAATACTATCTGATACAGTTTTTGACCAATTATAAAGTATAACAATGACAATATCACCAATACTGTAACAAAAATCAATGCAAATTGATCTTAAAGCATACAAAAAAACCTCATTATGTAGAAGTTATTTTTTAGGCCCAGTTATTCTAGAGTTGGTTCAAATAGGCATTGACAATAATTTCCTAATTCCTTCTTCTCTTTTAAAACTGAAAGACTATTCTAAGGCTACAAACCTGTTGCTAAAACTTCAAATCAAACAGGGTTCTTGAATATTCCACAATATTCCACAACTGCTTCTTAAAAACTTCCTATCCTCTAGTTACACATAAACATAATGGCTAAAAGGCATTTAAGGTGGTTTGGGATTCTAAAATACAAAGCCATTCAAGTTCTTTTAATATTAAATATGTAGGATCTCTATTAAAAAAGGGAATATATTTTTTGACATAGTTAAATATGAATATCAGAATACAAATTTCAAGCACTTGATAGAGGTCTACAGATGTAAGTTATCAGCAATAGCAAAATGATGTGTTGAAAACCCTGAGGATTTAAGTTACTGAAATCCATAGGAAGAATAAGAGGAAAAGAAAAATAGTTATAATTAACTAGGAACACTTAATTTTTTTCAGTTTCCTTAATACATATAATACATCTAAGAAAAATTCTTGTAGTTTAGTAATTTCTTAAACAAATGTTTCTACCCTTGACAAACAGAAATACAAAATAAGAAACTGATATTATGTTCTCAAATTAAGTCAATATAACAGTTATGTTACTTTATCACTAAATCCCATACAGAATAGAAAATGTGTGATTCTTACCTCTGACCTACTATTCTGATTAAGTTTCTTCTCAATATTCATGGCCAACATCTGGCTTCTAAATGAAAGGCTTTTGGTCTTTTCTATCACTTGCTGGTAGGGTGAGACTGCATTGTTACCCATAACCACATGACCCTGAAATGAGAGAGAGGGGAACTGATCTTGTACTGTTAATGACTAAGTTTCCCAGGTAAGTCACAAGCAGGACATCACACCACCACATAACTGCTGCAATCACATATTTTTATGCACTCCAAAGAGATAACATTATTCCAGCAAAAAATAGGAGGATGCTATTGCCTTCAAAGAGCTACTACATTAAAACAAATTCTTAATAGAATAAAATACCCTAATAAAAATTCTCCCCCAAAGCATAAAATAATCAGCAACTTATGTCTAGCATGTGGGATAGCTAACAGAATACTCACTAATTTAGAATCAATCTTGGCATCCAGTCGTGCATTTCTAATCAAATTTACAATCCACCTTTCAGCTTCTTCTGGAGTCATGTTCAGTTTATCTGCTAACATGCTAATGAAAAAAGTAAAAATGACATTAACCAAGTCTAAAAACTTAGTATTAAGTTTTAAGTAGATAGTCTTTGACCTACATTCCACATAGAGACTTTTAGGTATTTATGGGTCACCTTCTCTTAAGTACTATGAGTCTTAACAGATGCTTTTTTATGTTTGTGCTATTATCCATGTACATGACTATCCCATTTCACCAAACAGACTGTAAGATCCTTGAGAGCAAGGCACTATATTCTGCATTTAGAGAAATCCTTCTAGCTTCTAGAAAAGTATCTTACACTTAACAGGTGACTCAACTAGTAATGATCTAAGAGAGAAAGTGTTTTATAATGTGTAATGATTATTCAAATTAAAAATATACAAGGAGCATCAGCGATAATTATAATGAAAAACATAACTAAAACTCAGGGCTGCTGTGCATGTTTATGTTGTAAACTCTGAGAGCACTCCCTGGAATTGTACATTATATAACCTAAAAGGTCACTACATTTAAGAGACAACAGGCATGTACATGCGTGCACACACACATGCACCATGGGAGGGAAGGAAGGATGAAGGGAGGGAAGGAGGTGACAGACACCAAGACCCTGATCTACAATCTCTGATATCAATCAAATTATGATCAAGTTGAAACAGAGGCCATTGAAGGGCTTAATTTAATAAGTCTAAAGGCAAGCCCCAGCCCTTTTAATAGGTAAGTCAGTCAGTCAGCTGATGAAAAAGTATCTATGTTTGCATAGATAGTATTTAACAGTATATAGTATACATATATATACATATATGGGTGTTTACAAACATCTTTTCACCTGTCTTCACTGAAGATATTGTACACTTGCCAGGCCTTCTAATATTATTATCACTGGTTTGATGAAAAGAACTAGAATATCAAAAACAAAATCATTCCTTAGAATATTATAAACTAAAATTTCCAATCTGATAGCATTCCCAATTTTAAAATATAAATATTCACGACATTGATACTTATGTAATTATGTGATTCCAGAGTTCTCAATCCAAATGTAACCAACCTATTTAATAAAAATATCTTATGGGACTAATACTATCTGTGCTATCCCTATAAATTTTGAAAAAGAGCTAATAAAATTTCATTCAAAATGTCAAAATTAAGTTAGGCTATTAATAAAATATTACAAACTAAATTTATAAAGACATACTCATTTAAAATCTGTCCTTAGAATATGCTTGGAGTTAAAAACATCATGGTAAGTACGAGCCAACTCAACTATAAAATTCCCTGGATTTAGGCATCAAAATTTTGTTTTCTGTTTTTATGACCAATTTTGCTGCAACTGCACATTCTCAGTAAACATAAAGAATAATTAATCCATGACTATTACTTCGATTTCATGAACAGATTTCATTTTATTCTCTTTACTGCTGTTTTCTAACTCAACCTTATTTTATTTAAGCTACTAAAGACAGCGAAGTGCATCATTTTACTCAAATAAGCAGGCAGTTTTTTTAGACCAGGAAAAATTCCTAACCCTATTGTTTCCTGTGGCTTCCCAATAAACTCCTTGTGTTTCCTACTGGTGTTTGACTTTAGAGGTGTGAATTCCATTCTTTTGTACTGCTCAGGTAAACCAATATCTGATACTTTTACCTGAAGCTGCTACTCTAAAAGAACAGATTTTCTAAAACATACTTATTATTTTATCACCTCCTATAGTAATTTATCTTTTGTATGCCTCCCGCATCCTCCAAAATACAACTCTTTAAAGTAAGGCCAAGGCCATTTTACTCTGAAAAGCACAAATGAAACAATTTACACTAAATATATTAAAACTCCAATCTCCAAAATCTCTACAGTCTGCTTTTAAAAAGCAGAAACATTATTCCCAGTAAGTCACTAATTATGTGTAGTAAGCATCATGAAGATTTTTTAAAAATTATAATATAAAACCTGATTACGAAGGCTGTTTATAACTAATATTATAATGAAATATTCAGTAACTAATATTATAATGAAATATTCAGTCTTGAAGCTTAGATTACTGGATTCCTCTTCTTGCTATCTATATCCAACTGAGAAGTCTTATCAATTATCTCTTTAACCATTATGTCTTACCTAAGGTCCTTACCAATGTACTCTCATTTCAAACTCTCCTCTCCACCAGCCATACTATACCTCTAGGTTCATCAGTTAAACATGTCTTGTTTTTTAACTATTTCAGGGCCTTTGCACACATTGTGTCTTCTGCTTTCATCCACCTTTCTTCATTTAGCTTTGTTACATGGGTTTCGGCTAAAACACCATCCCTTAAGCCTTATAAGACCTCTCTCAACTGTGACAGATCTGTCTGATGCTTTCATGGCCCCTTACTTTTTTTTTTTTAATAGCATTCGTAACAGCTGTTGTTGTTTTTGTTGAATATCTGCTTTCATGATAGACTGCATATGTAACCCAAGAGCATGCACCATAGCTTCCTCGTCCACTGCAATATATCCCACAATTAGGACAATGCCCAGTACACAGAAGGCAATTAAATTTACTCCTAGGTTCCTACCCTAATCGCTACCCTAGTTCAGACTCCATTACTATTTACTAGTTTTCCAAGTAATCTACCTCTTGAGTATCTCCTTAATCTATTTTACATAGTTGAAAGGTTAGTCCTAAAACCCAACTAATCAGTTTATTCCTATGTTCCTTTCGAAACTTTGACTGGATTTAAAACTTCTACCAAAACAATAAAATTCTAAATTTTATGTTTCTCATTCATGTTTTTCTACAATCTAGCTACAATCTAACTTTCCAACCTCTTATTATTCTCTCTCATGAATACTAGATGCCAGCCAATCCAAATCATTTCTCTTCCTTCCCTGTCATTCATTCAACAAAATATCAACTGTGTTAGATGCTACGCTGGTGACAAAATAGTCTGTTCTCCGCCTTTATAAAGTTTAAGCAGAGGGTCAGAGTAGAAGACAATCATCTAATCCCCAAAATACATATAAACTATTTTAAGTGTAATGATAAACAAAGTGGAAGAAGTTATGGGAGATGCAGAGGGTTTACCGGTTCTAGCCTGGAGGTTTAGGGACAACTTATCTAAGAAAATATTTATGGTCAGCTTTTAAGATAAAAGAAAGAAAATTCTATTTTAACTCCACCTAGAATTCTTCATCTCTACCCTTTCTTTACACTCATAGTCTAAATTTCATATTCCAATGTGGCGGGGGCAATTTGTCAACATGTATCAAGGCCCATAAACGTCTGCATGCTCTGAC
This sequence comes from Pteropus vampyrus, assembly GCF_000151845.1. Classification (NCBI taxonomy): domain Eukaryota; kingdom Metazoa; phylum Chordata; class Mammalia; order Chiroptera; family Pteropodidae; genus Pteropus; species Pteropus vampyrus. The sequence goes on from NW_011888930.1 coordinate 2,785,985, forward strand.
CCAGAATCCCGCTTTGGGAATTCAGTGGTTTGCATTGTGCTTGTTGATCCTTTACTTATTAAATCAAGTGAGAAAAAAACTTGAAATAAGGTCCAATAAGTATGAATAAATTATTGATGGCATCTCAGGTTATCTAGGCTATCAATCACTCTGAGAATGAATTAAAGCAGGGGTTCCCAGTCCTCTGGCCGTGGCCTGTTAGGAACTGGGCCACACAAGAGAAGGTTAGTGAACCAAGCTTCATCTCTATTTGCAGCTGCTAGGATCATCGCCTCAGCTCCACCTCAGATCATCAGGCATTAGATTCTCATAGGAGCACTGGTCTCTGGTGCCAAAAAGGTTTGGGCTCACTGAATTAAAGAAACATGACAATAGTGCAGTTTCTTTTAAGTAACAGAAAAATATACACAGTAAAAGAAATTAATAAAAAAAAAAAAATCCTCAACTGTTCTTCCATTCTAATGATTTTATGCAAAAATAGTAAAGATTAGAAAATAAAAATGTAATATCTTATTAAAGCTGAAAAAATGAAGTTGCCATAAGCTATTCTACACCATGCTTACCTTGCGTTATTTAAAATAATTGTTTATTAATAAGCTAAAATATAAAATGTATCAAAATGCAGAATTTCTGAAAAAATATCTGATTCAATCTAGATTTTAAACACAAAAATAATTTCCAGATTATTCAGATTACACTAAAAATATCAACCTTGTCTGCAGGCAGTATAAAGTATATATTGAAATATTTTTGTAATCCCTTATACACATCTTTTAGTTGACTAGCTCTCCTGCTCAAATGACACATTATAGTGAATATATGTTAAATAAGAAATACATATTGAACCACAAAAGACCCCGAAAAACCAAAGCAATCTTGAGAAAGACGAACAAACCTGGAGGCATCAGGCTTTGTGATTTCAAACTACATTAAAAGCTATAGTAATCAAACTACTTTTGGCATTAAAAACAGACACAATGGAACAGAATACAGAGCTTCTGCAAAGTGAAGGAAACTATCTGCAAAATGAAAAGGCAACCTACCAAATGGGAGAAAATATTGTAAACCATATAACTATCCAAAATATATTCAGATATATAATATATCCGAAATATATAAGGAACTCATATAACTCAACAGTATTTTTCCAAAGACATAAGAGACTGGCCAACAGGTACATGAAAAGGTGCTCAATATCATTAATCATCAAAGAAATGCAAATCAAAACTACAATAAGATATCACCTTATACCTGTTAGAATGGCCATTATCAAAAAGTCAAGAAATAACAAGAGTGCGCAAGAAAGTGGACAAAAGAGAACGCTTGTATATGGTTGGTGGCAATATAAACTGTGCAACTAGTATGGAAAACAGCATGGAGGCTCCTCAGACAATTAAAAATTGAACTACCATATGATCCAGCAATTCTGTTCTGGACATTTATCCAAAGGAAACAAAATCACTAACTCAAAAAGCTATATGCACAACTATGTTTGCTGCAGTATTATTTACAATTATAGCCAAAACATGGAAGCAACCTAAATACCCATAGGTGGATGAATAGATAAAGAAAATGAGACACAAACGCACACATGAATATCATTCAGCCACAAAAAAGAATGAAATCTTTCCATTTGGGACAACATGGACAGATCTTGAGGGCATTATGTTATGTGAAATAAGTCAGATAGGGAAAAAAATTACTGTATGATCATACTTATATGTGTAATCTAAAACAAACAAACAAACAAACAATCAAAACCAAGCTCAAAGATACACAGAATGGATGGTGGTTGCCATAGGCAATGTTTGAGGACTAGAGGAAATGGGAGAAAGGAGTCAAAAGGTACAAGCTTTCAGTTATAAAATAAACAAGCCTTGGAATATAATGTACAACATGATGACTATAGTAAATAATATTGTACTGTATATTTTAAAGTTGCCAAGAGAGTATATCTTAAAAGTTCTCATTAGAAGGAAAAAAAATTGTTAACTGTGTGGTGATGGATGTTTACTACTTATTATATGTACAAATATTGAATCATGTACACATGCAGCTAATACAATGTTGTATGTCAATTATCTCAATAAAAAAACTAAAATAAAAATTATCCTTAAAATCCTTTAAAAATTAAAAACTATTGCAATATTGCATACATAAAATAAAAAGTTGGAAAAAAGATGCTGAGAAAATCTCAGAATGTAGAGCAAAAAAACAAAAAGATGAAAAATAGGAGAAAAAAATATTAGAAGCCTGGTCCAGGAGGTCCAATATTCAAACAGGAATTCTAGAAAGAACAAACAGTGAACGTAAAAGAGAAGAAATCATTACAGAACTAATTCAAGAAAACTTCCCAGAACTGAGAGCATGCGTTTCCAAACTAAAAGAGTCCAGTACGAAAAATTAAAATAGAGCTATACTACAGCATATCACTGTAAAATTTCAGAGCAATGGGACAAACTAAAAAAAAAAAAAAAAAAAATTCCTCCACATTTCTAGAGAGGACCCATATAAAGGATCAGAGATAAAAATGGCTTCTGACTTCTCTAACAGGAAGCAAGAAAGCAATAGAACAATATCTTCAAAATTCTGGAATAGTTTTCAAACCAGAGTACCACGCTTTGCAATACATTATTGAAGTATTAGAGTAAAATAAGACAATTTTAGATGTGAAAAAAATTTACCTCCAAAGCACCGTTCCCTATAAAGTTACTGAAGGATATGCTTTGCCAAAATATGATAGTAAACCAAGAAAAAAAAAGGTATATTGTCCAGGAAACTGGAGCTCTATAGCAGGACACGAGCTAAGGTAAGGGGACTCCCCAGGACAAATAAATGACAGAGGGAGACAAATACGAATCAGACAGAGAGATCAACGAGTCTAGATTTTTTTCCAGGAAGATAAAACTGATAAAACAATCTTGAGAAGAAATTTATAAACTGGCAGAGTTTGAAGTGGAATTAATGATAAAAATATTAAGAAAAAAATGAGGACAAAAGTGGTGATTATCAATTCCAGGACAAATAAACACTGAATACTAAAACACTCTACAAATCTACCTTATTTCAAACAATCTAGTGCTGACTCAAAAATCAAAAGACAATTATAATAGATTAAAGAGTGCAGAAAAGTCCCATATACAAATGAGAATTCATAATGTGATATTGGTGGCATTTCAAAACAGTGGGAGAAAAGAGTTTTTCAATATATCATGTTGCCTAGCTATTTAGGGGGGGAAAAGTAGATGTCTTCCTTACTCTCTATTCCCAAAATAAAACCTAGATGGATTTCCAGAGAAGAAATAAAGCTATAAAAGTCTTAGAAGAAAACACAGGTAAAAAAATATATAAACCTACTGTGAGAAAAAACTTTGAAATACAACAATTCAGTACCATAAAGGAAAAGATGAATAACTTTGACTACATAATTATGTAAATCATTCCCTCCAGGGGAAAAAATACATAGAATCCTAAGTATTATTTCAAAAGACATAGTAAAAGTAATTATTACACCCTCAGTACAATTTCATTAAGCATGTTCATACCAATAGCACACAAGTTACTTGTTTCTGGGCAGTAATTAAGACCAGTGGTTCCACTTAAGAACATAAGACATATAAATCTAAATCTAGAGAAACAGGGTTTTACCTTTTTACCAATTCTAGGTTGATTTTCTATTCGAGTTTCAAAGACTCATCTTTTAAATAGTCTCTCTCCCACAGCCCCAGCCCCAGCCCCAGCCCCAGCCCCAGCCCTAACATATCTGCGGTCTAGCATTTCACATGCTTATTAATTACATCTTTAAATAACCTGGCTTTTCAAATTTTACTTGATAAACACGATGTACTTCAAATACTATTGACAGCATAAAGCTCTGGGAACTTCTGGCCTGCTTTTCACGGAATACTGTGGCCAACTATTTAGCATATCCAAAGTGCTTCAGTCTTTTATAAGGATATGCTATGACAACTAATTAAAGAATAAGTGCTAAGTGTAAACTGTGTTTAACTGTAAGATTAGGAGAAAAAAAGAGAAAATTGAGAAATGAAAACTGCTATGTGTGAAAACTTAAAATTCTCATTGAATTTTCTAATATCTCATTAGTCAAAAGAAAGAGTAAATTACTTTATAGTTAACAAAGTTAATAATGGCTTTTGAAACTACTTTATCTCCATCTGGAAATGCACTTTTCTATCTCTCTAATATCAGGAAGTATAATTATGAATATAAATTATGTGGTAATAAGTATTTCAAGAAAAATACTAAGGTCTAAATGTTAATAAAATAAGCAAAGTAGAATAAAAATGTCTTCATTTTATAACGTAAATGCAAGAGCAGTTGGCAAATCCCTTCTTTTGTGAAAAGCCAAAACTAACCCCCTATAGAGGAATTATATTAATGTATGCTCCAACATGTTTATCATACATATTCAAAATATTACTTCCATACTTTGTTTTTATCTACAATTGAAAACTGGTCCAAGAATTATTCTAGAACAGCTTTTAAATTTCAGACACACACCATATCTGATAAACTATTCAGCTATACTAAATTAAATCCCACCACAGTAATCTTTTTTGACATGTGTTGCATATTTTATGGTAAACAGATTCGTAACTTATCCTACAAATCTATAGGGTTGTATATACACTGATAAAAACATTCTTAATATGCATTTTTATGAAGATATGACTATCACATGTGCTTACAGCCATTTAGTCAAGAAACCTATCAACAGAGAATGTTCCAAATAACAAATGAAAAGAGTTGTTTAATAAACAATCTTGGATTTTATAATACTATTCTACTCAGCATTTGAAATATGTCCACTGGGGGAAAGAAAGGAGGCCAGAGACAAATCCTTCCCCTTCCCTCTGCAAAGGCTGATCGAATATCAAATAACTTTAATTAGAGGCAGAGATAGGCCAGCATAAACTAGTGAATGGAGTAATTTGTCATAATTAGTAAACAGTGGAAATGAGTCTGTTTGGAGCTTAAAGAAAGTCCATTTAGAGAGTTATCAGGGTTCACTGAACCTTCAATCCAGATTACTTCTCTGGTTCTCCAATATACAAATTATGTCCATGTTATTCTAATTACTCTGTATTTTTCTCAAAACATCCACCATAATTTGTAACTATCTTTAATATCTGTTTCTTCTATCTTTTAAGCTTCTAGGGTGTGCTCCTTCCTTTCTACCCAGTGTCTGGCCAGAAGAGTTGTTCATTCACATCTGTAATATTTTCTTTTTTGAACAACTATACTAGTTACACTGCTATTAACTAATGATATCATAATCATAACACGTATTGTATTTATCCTCTTCAGAGAGTTGAACACTACATTTTAAAAAGGTTTTGCACATTCTTGAAATGACAAAATTATAGAAATGGAGAATAGATGAGTGGTTGCCAGGTGTTAAGGAGAGGTGGGGGAGGGGCAGTGGGTATAAAAGAGCAACTCAAGGGATCCTTGAGATTGACAGTAATGTATCAATGTCAATATCCTAGTTGTGATATTGTTTTGCAAGATGCTACCATTGGGGGAGACTGCATAAAGGGTATCTCTTTATTATTTCTTACAACTGCTTGTGAATCTAATCATCTCGAAATAAAAAGCAAAAAAGAGAAAAAAGAAAAAAAAAAAAGATTTGCATCAGAATTACTTATAGGAGCTTTAAAAAATACAGATGCCAAGATTTTCCTGCCAGAGAACGTTTTAGTTTTTAGGGGCTGGGCTCAGTCAACATTAATTTTCCTTATTTCTTTTTAAAGCTTCCCCCTTGATTCTAACATGCAGTTAGGCCTACACATCACTAATTTAGAGCAATGATTCCCCAAGGCTGATTGCAAAAGAATCACCTAGGAAGGTTTAAACGCAGATTCTCAAGCCTTGATACCAGAGATTCTGATTCAGAAGGTATGGGTGATGCCAGAAAATCTATTCATTTTGTTTAAGTTGTTGTTTTTAAGTTTTTCAGATGATTTTTCTGTAGAGCTAGGTTTAAAAACCTCTGAATTAGAGAACAACAGTTTTTCTACATATTGTTTAAAGGTAAACATTAGCTCTATTGATCATTATCTTAGAGTCTGAATTAAGATGTTTAACTGTATTTATAAAAGCCCAACTTATATGCTTAATATTTTCAGTCATATTCCTAACCTTTTAAAAACATTTAGAAGCTTACTCCCTGAACTGAGTCTCACTGAATGCTCCCCTCAAGAATGTTTCCCTTCTTTAAACTTACAACCTAAGATTTCATTGCTGCTCTAAGAAGAATATTTCTTTTTTCATATGAAGCTACACTTTCTGCTCACCCCTATATTCTTAATTCATAATATACCAAATCACTGTTCACTCCATTACTCCAGCAAGCTTTAATTATGTGCATAAAAAACTGATGCAGTGGTTCTCAATCCCGCATGTACTTTGGAATAACCATCTTTAACAAATAGCACAGTAGCCCTATTACACATCACGGCATATAGCATACTCAGAAAACCTGATCCAGAAAGCTTGGAGTGGCTTCAGGGACTCTATTTATAAAACAGAACTCTATAGAAATTCTGAGACACAGAGTTAAAACACTGACTTATGGTTTCTACTTTTATCCTCTGGCTCAAGTGACACACTAATGAAAAATTTGTTTACATATGTTATTTCTAAAAATATCTACTGTCACAATGAAAAATAAAGCACTTATAGTGAGGTACAATACAATGAATGTCAGAGAACTATCAGCCTAGGCTCCAGCATTAAACAAGACTTAACCAGCTTAATGTCTGAGCCTTAAATTTCCCAGGTACAAACGAGAAGCTAGAAAACAAAAGGATTGTACTGAATCAGTGTTTTGTAAAACTGTGTTTCCAGAAGTCTTAGGGTTCCATAGAGGTACCTTAGCAGCCGGGAGGGAAGCTAAACAGAGTGAAGGCCCTGATTTGATCTGCTTACACATATACAGTTGATCCTTAAACAATGTGGGGTGTTAGCTGTGCCAACCACCCACAGTCCAAAATCTGCATATAACTTTTGACTCCCCCAAAACTAAACTACTAATAGCATACTGTTGATCACAGCCTTACCAATAACATAGTTGATCAACACATATTTGCTATATGTATTATGTAATGTATTCTTAAAGTAAACTAGAGAAAATGTTTTATAAAATATTGCAAATGAAAATAATTCTTACACACATACAACACACACACACACACACACGAGTTAAAAAACGTGGTTCTATAACTTAAAACCTAAGCCATATTTAAAGGGTTCAAAAAGCCACATATGGCTATTACCTACTATACCCTGGTTATTCACATTTCTATCACCACAGAACATTCTACTGAAAAGTCCTATTGTCAATGATTCAATAACTGTGTGTTGTCAGATTAGAAGTTCCCTATGATTTCTTCCAGCTCTGAAATTCTTCTCTAATATTTGAAGAAAATCCTTTTAATAAAACATTCCATAGATATCCAAAAATGTTTAAATAACCTAAATAAAAAGGAAATACTATCCCTGGAAGAGAGAAAAGATTTCTGGACTTTAGAAAAGACAACCTACTGAATGGGAGATTATTGCCAATGTTACCTTGGATAAGGGGTTAATATCCAAAATATATAACGAATTCATACAACTTAAGACCAAAAGAACTCCAAACAATCCAATTAAAAAATGGGCAGAGGACCTGAATAGATATTTCTGTTCAAAGAAGACATATAGATGGCCAAGAGACATTTGAAAAGATGCTCTCAATATCACTAATCATAGAGAAATGCAAATTAAAACCACAATGAGATATCACTTGGCACCTGTCAAAAGCTATCATCAATAAGTCAACAAACAAATGCTGGAGAGGAGGTTGGAGAAAAGGAAACACTAGTGTACTCTTGGTAGGACTGCAAACTGGTACAGCCACTATGGAAAACATTTTGGAGATGGAGGGTCCTCAAAAAATTAAAATTAGAACTACCGTATGATCCAGCAATTCCATTTCTGGGTATTTATCCGGAAAAAAATCCAAAACACTAATTCAAAAAGACATATGCTCCCCTTTGTTCATTGAAGCATTATTTACAATAGCTAAGATATGGAAGCAATCTAAATGTCCACTGACAGATGAATGGATAGAGAAGGTGTGGTACATATACACACTGAAATATTACTCAGCCATAAAAAAAGAAAATCTTACTATCTGTAACCACATGGATGACTGTAGAGGGTATTACGCTAAGAGAAATAAGTCAGACAGAGAAATATCGTATGATCTCACTTATATGTGGAATCTAAAGAACAAAATAAATGAACAAATAAAATAGACTCATAGATACAAAAAACAAATTGGTGGTCACCAGATGGGAGGGGGTTAGGAGGATGGGTGAAAAAGGTGAAGGGATTAAGAAATACAAGTTGGCAGTTATAAAATAGTCACAGGGATGTAAAGTACAGCATAGGGAATATAGTCAATAATATTGTAATAACTATGTATGATGCCAGATGGGTACCAGACTTATTGTGGTAATCACTTCATAAGGTATACAAATACCTAATCACTATGTTGTACCCCTGAAACTAATATAATATAGTGTGTCAACTGTAATTAAAAATAAATTTAAGAAGAAAGTAAAAAGAAAAAAAGAAAAAACTACACTGACGTAAGTTCAAAACTTCTTAGGTAATGATATCATACAAAAGTTTATAGAAGCAGTCCCACTATATTACCTTATTTGAACAGCACATCTCTCTTGAGTAGACAGGACAAATACTCAATCTATTTTACTGGTAAGGATAGTAAAATGAATCCCAAGAAGGAAAATAATAAATACACGGTGCCAGAGTTAGTAAAAAGCTAGAACTGGAACAAACCTTCTTACTCATGGTACCTCAGAAACAAACACCAAAGTGACAAAACATTATCATGGACAAAAATATAAGATCACTAATACAAAGGAAAGAAATTCATTCATTCGACAAGTATTTATTGAGCATGTAAACTGTACGAAGTTAGTATACTAGGTGCTAAAGATATAAAAAGGAGAGTCGGCTTTCAAAAAAAAAAAAAAATCACAAACAGCAGATTCTAATTAGAAATGAGGAAAATTCCACAAGAGAAACCAAATATTAGCATCCCTCTTTCACAAGCCCAATTTATAAGTCTTAAAAAAAAAAAAGCTAGAATTCAGTTATCTATTTATTGTCCACCAGAGTCCCACATATGCTACACCTGTATCTTTATTTCACAATCAACAACATGTTAGTAATTTTCAAGTATTCTTTAAGAGAATCAGACTTTTTAAATTATAAGTCCACTAGTTATAGTAAAGTACTAATAAAACTGAAGTCAAGGCTTCAAATCCCATAGGAAAAGCCCCAAGATCATACTATACTTCTAGCTCTGAATAACCACTTCAATGACAACCCACTAAAATTAGGCAAGCAAGTATGGATGCCTTAACAAAAACAAATGGCACAAAAGAAAAACTTTGGTCTACACACAATTCCTAAGAGGCAAACATTAAAGTGGTAAGTTTTCAAGTATTTATGGAGCATTTACTGTTTGACTTCATCTATGGTCAAACGGCACTGGCTATTTTTCAAATTCTAATACATAAAACTAGTTTCTAATAGGTTATGTAAGTTTCACATTTTTTCCCCAATACTTTTCTCACACAACAGAGAAAATTTCAACTAAAATTCACCATAATTTTTCCACGTTTCAACATTTTAGGATGTCATAGGAGTTTACTATATGAGAATTCAAATATATAATCAAATAAAACAAACTCAATTTACTGAAATGATTACCAAATGTGGTCTTTCAACAGCGTTTTCCGATTTACTAAGGGCTAAATCCTTATTTGAACTCCTGTTGAAAACGATTCTAAAACTGGATACTTCTCTTTTCTTCCTACCTAATGGTATAATAGTATTGTTTAAAAAAGTAATTGACAATCATAATATTGCCTTGAAGTTATCATTTTCAAAAATCATGCTGTGCCATTCACAGAAACTAAAGAAGATACTTTTGATTCTGCAGTATCCCAGAATTCAAACATGTCAGAATTTTAAATAAATCTCTATAGATTGTTTCCTTTTCTTCTAAAGCAAAGTGAAATAAAATCCAATGAACTGGAATCTTATTAAATGTAATGTTACAATAAGTGGAAATCTTCAAGAATATAAAAGTAGAAAATATAAGTCAAATCAGGATGTTCTTACTTAATGCTGATACACTGGTGGATGCGACAAAAAGTCTCAAATATGAAGAGACGAGCATTTTCAATGAAATCCTCAAGACAAGCCACCAAGAAGAAGTCATTCACAAGCACCTATGTGTGTAAAATATAAAAGAAAAAATTAATGGCACTGACAAGCAATTTTAAAAAATCTGACTCAAAAACTTTCTGTATGTCTTACTCACTGTTCCATTCACTAGAATTTTCTCATCTAGTATCACACGATATACCACAGCACTTTATAGAACACTATGTTCGAGCCTCTAATAAATTAAATAAGTAAACGAATACTACAAGAAAAGACCTAAAGAACCGCAATGCTTCCTTGATCCACTTATGAAGTGAGCAACCTTGGGACAACAGAGCTCTCTATCAGGTCCATTATCCTAAAGAAATGCTCTGTAGATAGCATATCTTTTCCAGCTATTTAAGAATAGTTATGAATGGATTAACGAGATGTATAGTTCCGTGATTGTAAGTAGGCTTGAAAATCTACAAAAGATAAAAATTCAAAGGGTAGCTCCTACTCCACAGACAATATCATAATTAAGACAGGATATTTTAACTTTGAGAATAGCAACCAAGTGCCCCTCTGCTTTACTAGGGCCTACATACTTAGCATAAAAAATGTACACCAATATTTAATAATGCCATATGACATTTAATAATACTGATAATGACTACATGAATACATATTATCACACTAGGTTCTAACTTTAGACTTTGTCCAATGTTTAAAAATCACCTCTGAGGGTATGTTTATAAAACTTGCTTTTTCTTAGAGAAATAAGATCTTGGTCTTTCAACAAACTTGGCCTATTTTTGTGCTAACATTTGGGTCCAAAAATGAAATTGGCAATTAGTAACTTGTAGATTTGGTAATGCACTTAACAGGTAAATTCTTATTTAATTTCTGAAAAATTACATACTAACTTATTAAAAAACCACATAAATCTCTTTCAGTTGCTCTGAAGGTACTTTAGTTTCTACCAACCAACAGAAAACATTATAGTTATAAAAATCACACTTTTAGCTTGACTGGTTTATAGCAAACATTAAATATAATCATGTGAAAAATTCTAAAAAATAGGCCCACTTAAAACAAATTGAGAATCACAGTTGTGATATGCAGTTCCAAACAACCTTGCCCATACATATGAAATAGTTCACATATCTACTCATTCAAGATAAGACACAGAATTATGAGTGTATGTATGAATTTATAATACTTCCAAAGGTTTAACAAACTGTCCTAACAAAAGGGATATACATGGCAACATTAAAAATGTCTTCACCTCTACACATTTCTAAACATTATGTCACTTTACTATTATCATATATTTGATGTAATTAATAAAAAAGATTACAGGATTAAGTCTTACAATATACAAAAATTTAAAAATATTAATTTATAGGTAAATATTCATACTCACAGATTCGCATTCCCTCAGCTTCTTCTGAGCCCCATCAAAGTCAAAGTTGACATATAAACATTCAACAAACTCTGTAATTGGGTCTTTATATGTGTAAGACTCCTGTAAAATTAAGTCAAAGGTCAAATTGGATCTAATTCAACATTGTTTAATAGACTGCCCCTAGAATATCCCAATCTTCCTATTTTATCTTCCCTTACCATTAATTTCTAGCAAATTACCTAGTATTATCTTCTCAAAGCAATTGCTTGTATCCTGATTCCAGGCCACACCTTAAGCTTTTAATGCCTTCCAGACCTAGTTCTCTAAATATTCATCCTAAAACCATTACAAAAGCTTTCAGATTCCTCTATTGCTAAAAGTATCCCTTAGTTAATAAATAGTGATGAACTTCCCCAAGTAGAAGGGTATTCATACCCTATTGAATAAAATTGTCTTTTTGAATTTCATTTATTCTTACATCGAATAAATATTTAGGTTCTTTTTCTAATCCTTAGTTATTGCTGAAAAACTCACTATATGTAGGGCTGCAGCTTTTGCACAACTATTGTATTCTATTTAAAAGTCACTACTCTAGAATTATGTAGGTAGTGACCTCCCAACAAACAATTGTAAGCTTCAGATCTCCTTCACTCTTTGCAATAAGAGACACTAATATACAATGTATATTAGGGATCCACCTAGCAGAGAGCAGTACTCATTCATACCTCATCTCTAACATATCTATAACTCATTCGTACTTCATCTTTAACATATCTATAAAGACAGTAAATGCTCATTTGGGGCATTTGGTCTCTTCTCTCTTCATGTACACTTTCCTTCTATATGTAAACATTTTAAAGAAAAAGTGGTTAAACCTAAAGTTCAGGCATGTTTTAAAAATCAGTACAGATTTTAGTTTTTACCTGTTGAATGACTTTGACCAGATCTTTTAGCACCTGTCGGCGTTTTCGAACATCTTTGTTTGTTATGACTGCTGTAGTCAAATAGCGAAGGATATGTGGACACATTGTCTGAATTGCATTAAGATACCTAAGGTAAAAATATAAAGGCTATTTAATATTAATAACTTGCCCAGTTTTTCTAGACCTACAATCACATGTGATTTAAAGAAAACACTTGAAGAACCCATTAGATTGCACTGTTTCAGTAACCTAAGATTTTGCAAATACTCAAGAATGAATATTCTAAGGGCCATCTACTCCAAGGAAACAAAGAAACAGAAGTACGCCAGCTGGTATTCCCCAACTTGAAGTTCACTAAAGAGGTAAATAATTCCTATTATCATTGTTTAGTAATAGGATTTTGAAAGACCCTTATACACACTATCGGTCTGTTCCAAAAGACTGCTAAACTATGTACGACTTTCAGTCGTTCACTATGAGAACAAATGTGTGAAAACCTATGTGCAAATCACTTAGAAAACCAGGCACTTACACAAATTAAAGAATTCAGGAAGTGAAAGATTGGAAACTATAGAGAGAAAGAAACTATTAAAGTATTACAGAGTTTTGGTTAAATTGGTAGTGCTGAGAATTAGAAAGGAAGGACTAGATGTCAGACAAACATCAACTGGGCCTTGGCTAATATTCAGCAAACCTTGCTATTCTGATGATCTGCAGCTGGCCACCCTATCACTTGGTATTTATCTTGTATTTCTCCTGCTCAAGTTCCCTTAAATAAGTCTCCAATTTTTATCCAATAAGTACCTCAGAGTGCCAGAATCTATGCCAAGCTTGGCAATATTTGTCAATAAAGTCCATTTCTCTTAGCTAAATATTCAAGCTGCAAAGTACCCATCCGGCTCCATCTCCCACCACACTACTTCCTGCTTTCTTCACAGCTCACTCCACATGGACTGCTCTCCTAAACACAAACCTCTGAAGCCTAAGTTCTAGTCATCTTCCAAGGTCCAGCTCAGATACCTTATCTTCCAAGTGGTCCCAGACTATATTAACGCATCTTTGTATTTTATTATATTGTAGGTTCCCGATAAATTGTTTGAATTCTTTAGAGAACCCTAGACTCTGACAATAACTTAATACCTAGTCCCACTGAAATCCCCTTTAAACAAGGCAAGGTATAAAAAGAATCAAAGTCACTCAAGAATAAAACAATTTCTAGGAATAGATTAAATAAATCAGCTAAAATTTTCATTACCTAAAAAATTAAGCCTGAAATTTAGGCAGAAACTTTTAAACTGTAATATTTGTTCAGAACCATTATTTGTTTCTATACCCTCTTGCCACAGATCTCATGTACAATGTCAAGAAAGCATGACTTTTTCCTAATATCCATTTTGATGTAGGTAATTTTATCAGGCATTTATGGAACTCATTTATAAATTTATCCATATAAGCTAAAAATTTAATTTATTGTATATAATGTTAAACATTTGTTTACTTATCTTCACTTTATATCATTGAACCACGTGTATCTTCATTATTTCTCTGGAGAATGATTTCTTTGGGAAACCACCTCTCCCTTTCTGTGAGTATATGGCAGGGGTTGGCAAAATTTATGTAAAGAGCCTGATAATGAACATTCTAGGGTTTGCAGGCCAAGAGAATATTATGCACTTTTATAAAAAGGAAACAAATTTCCAAAATATTTTATTGACAAACTCAAAATTATAATAGCTGAGTATAAAAATTTGTTATACGTGTCCACTAATGAGAAAATAAAATTTCCTTATTATTTATTTTTTTAAATGCCTACAGCACCTGGTCTTCCTAGGTGGTCTCCCACCCAAGTACTAACCAGGTCCAACACTGCGTAGCTTCCGAGATCAGACGGGATAGGGCTTGTTCAGGGTGGCATGGCTGTAGTCCTTATTTTCCTTATTGGAGATAACTGGGTTCAAAAGTTAGAGACCTCTATCATTAAAATTTATGGCAAATGTTTACCTATTAATGATGATATGTAATGAGATTTTACATACTTAATCTTTAAAAACGTTTTCCGTACACATTGATTGGTACCACCAAATACCGATATCGATTGACAAGCATATGATTTTAATTTAGCGTATTTGTCACTGGGAAAGCATTTATATAATCCTGTTAAATTCCTCTTTTGATATTGCCTTTTAGCATATTATTACATTGCAGATGAATCACTTCCAATTCAACTGCACAGTTAAATGAATTTTGAAATATGGAAATTTCTGTTGTAATTACAATGAGGTCTCAAACTTTCTGGAACTGTAATCTGAGCTCAAAAACATATATGCTGCAAACTTGGATGGGAATGATGGTCTCATTCTCTCTGGACATTACTTGTGATTCACACTATGTTAGTCGTCATCAAAATGACTACTGCAGTGTAAGTTTTGCATATAAGTACTGTTTCACTTTGTAATTTTAGGCTGAATTGATAAAGAAACATTATCTTGTCTATAGCAAAAGTTAATTTCCAGAGCCATTCAGGGCCCAATAATAGTGGTTGAGGGATTTTTCTTGTTCGGAAAAATTTCATTCTCACCTCAAGCTCAAAAAAGTCATAACAAAATTTTGTCACTGCTAAGCCATCCAACTGCTGTGGAGTAGGGAAAGTCAAGATATTCTATTTCTATTTCTGACAAAAATTCATGGACTGATAAGTCCACAAGAGCAAATAAATTCACTGTTGACACTAATTGTTAATTAATACACCACAGATTCAAAAACTTTACACAAAGTACCTGGTGATGAATAATGCAATCAGTAACCATAAACTTTGACGACCTCACATTTTTAAGAGCTTTGTAAATTTGTCAACTGAGACTTTTCTCCCCAACATATTTACCACTAAAAGTTTTAGCACGTCTTAGCAGATTCCACTTCAGACTGTACTAAATTAGTGTTTTTTCAACTCTGAAAATATTTTCACCTATAGCTGTTCCACACAGACTATTCATAGAGGCATATTCTTCAGTCACTTCAAATCCAGTACTGATTCCTCAAATCAACAACTAAGCCACACTGATAACATCTGTCGGACTCATTAAGAGCCAAGGAAAACCACTAAAAATCATGTGTTCTTTTTAAATTCACTACTGATGTTGCCCCCAATATCGTTAAACCTGAGTAACTGTTCCCAGTGAAAGGCTAATAGTTTTAAACAAGTTTATTTTTCTTAGACATATTTCTTTGGCTACGTCAAACAAACACGATTTAATAGAATCATCAATGGTAAATGGCTTTCCTTACTTGGCTAACAAGAGCTGCTCAGATACTCAACTTTGGTTGAAACCTCATTTTCGTTAATTTCTGAGGAAACTCTGTTATGATGAGATATTGTTTTAAATGTCCTAATTTTTCTGACAGTTGCTTTGCTGTCAGTGGGAATACTGTAATGAGTACTTACAGTTTGGTAATGTGGTTACCCTAACACAGTGGTCCCCAACCTTTATGGCACCAGGGACTGGTGCTCTATGAGAATCTAATGGCCTACTGATCTGAAGTAGAGCTGAAGAGGTGATGCTAGCGCTGGGGAGAGGCTGCAAATACAGATGAAGCTTTGCTGGCTTGCTGCCGCTGACTTACTGCTGTGTGTCCTGGTTCCTAAAAGGCCACAGACCTGTACTAGTACGGAGGGTGGGGACCCTTGCCCTAGCATCTATAGTGTAAATTCAACGCTTTGCTTTCCAATTTGATACAAAATAAACCCCACTCCGCAGTGCCTTAAAAGTAAATTTGAAGTCCACTTTTCTTGATTTGACATGATGAATATGCACTGGTAATAAAAGAGGTAAAATGTTGCAGTATGTAGATACACAGCCCTTGAACACCCCTCCAGGTTTAACTGTAGCATCACTGGGATTCATAGTGCATAGAGTACACAGTGTGAGGCAAGGAGGGTGCAACAATGTATGATCTCTCACAACAACTCAACTCTGCCATACAGTTCAAAAGTAGCCAAAGAACATACAGTAGTTCCCCCCTTATCCGTGATTTCGCTTTGCACAGTAGTAAACCACAGTCCGGAAATATTAAATGAAAATTCCAGAAATAATCAATTCATAAGTTTTAAATTGTATGCTGTTCTAAGTAGTGATGAAATTTCAAGCTGTCCTGTGCCATCTCACCTGGGAAACGAATCATCCCTTCCTCCAGCATATACGCACTGCATTCTCTATGTACCCATTAGTCACTTAGTAGCCATCTCAGTGATCAGATCTCCATTGTTGTGGTACTGCAGGGCTTGTGTAAAAAGTAACCTTTATTTGGGGTTAAAAATGGTCTCAAAGCCATTCACGTACATTATATATATTGTTATAATTATTTTATTAATCTCTTACTGTACCTAATTTATAAATTAAACTTCATCATCAGTGTATACATAAGAAAAAAACACAGTATATATAGGGTTCAATACTATCCATGGTTTCAGGTATTCACTGGGGGTCTTTAAATATATCCCCCATGGGAAAGGGGGGACTACTGTATGTAGAACAATGAGCATAGCTGTGTTCCAATAAAAATTTATGGACATTAAAACTTTAATTTCACTTAATTTCCACAAGTCACAAAGCATTATTTTCATTTTTCCAACCATTTCAAATGTAAAAGCCATTCTTACATCTTAGGCCATAAGAAAAAAGGCAGTAGGGCACACTGATTAGCTCACAGTCCACAGACTGCAGACGCCTGTGTTACAGCATTACCATGGCTCCTGACTTCCAAACATAACAGAAACTCTCGACCTTCTAGGGTAAAAGCGATCCTTCCTATGTATGCATGTGTGTATATATGTATGCATGCATGCATGTATGTATGTATGTATGTATGTATGTTTTATATAGATCGATACATAGAGGAGGGAAGTGGGGCTCATAGGTGATTCCTGTGAAATTATCTTAGTTCACATTCCTGTAGGGAACAGTAATTACATATTTAGTTCAAATACAAGCAAAACCACAGATGTGGTTTACAGCCTACATATGACCATTGTGCACTTTTGTTCTACTTCTCTTTATCATTTCCTTTCTTCTCTGTCAATTGAAATTCAAGGGCAGATTACTTTTCATCCTCCCTGGACTCTTCTAACTTCTCCAGGTATCACTGACAGCTGTTACAACCAGTGTGTACAATACATCTGTACTTAGCTAAATATGTTCTCATACTACCTCCTGTTATTTGTTTGGGTTATAAACTATGTAAGAACAGAGGAAATACCACCCCTATTTTTGAAATCTACCTTTATTATTTTTCTCCTTTAAATAAGAGCCTCAGTATTTATAGTATTCTAAAGTATAATTTCATAATAGGTCAGTAAAAATGTTTTAGTTTATTTTTGCTCTAGCATAATCCTGCTCCAAATGTGCAATTTTATAAAGTTTTTCTACCAAGTTTTCTAATTCCAAGTTAGAACATTTAGTAACCAAAGAATAAGACAAAATATGCCCCAAAATATAAAATGTTTAAGTATCTATTATGTGCAGGCTATTACTAGAATATAAAGAATAAAAATCCTGCCCTCAAATACACTTATAATCTAGTTGGAAAGATAAGGCAATTCTAAGTTTTTTGTTTATTTTAAAGGCTTTACACAATAAAATACCAAATATATGGTAGACACAATATACAGGACTTCATGAAGAAAGTAAACCTGGGCTGGACCTTGAAAACCAGGAAGATTTTGAATAAGTACAAAAAAAAAGAAGACAAAGGCACTTCTAGAAATGCAAGCTAAAAGAACAAAAAATGGAGAACACTTAGTAGAACTTCAGAGGATGGATTTTTAGGTGGGGACCTTATAGGTCATCCTAAGCTAGAGCAGGTAAAATAAATGCATGAAAAAGATCAGGAACAATTAGAAAATACAGGAAAAACAAATGCAAAAAGGTCAACCAGGATAAATTCTGAACACTATCTAGTTGACTCTTAATAGTAAAACTTGAAATTTCTTAGGAAATTTATGTTATTTTTATTTAGAAAACAAACGCTCTGTGCTAACCGAACTTTTGAATTTTTTTTTTTAAACTGGAGAAATAACTAGAGTATTGTATTACGAATGCATTCTTGTCCCTAATAACATCTACATTTGGTGGCAAAACCTCATCCCTAATAGCCTACGAACACTTATACATGATACTGTATCTTATATATTATGTTACATTTAAAAGTTCAACATTTTTCAAATGTGTAAATCATCTCCATTTTAGATTCAGAATAAATTACAGCAGAAATAGTAATATATATGATGTAAGAGACTATCACCTGCAGTTGCATCTAAACTTTCACTTCGAGGACAGCTATATAAATTATCTCCAAAGTACTTTTATATTTTAAAAACCCTGATATCGCAATCTATATAAACTATCAATTTAACATACAGTCTATGAATCACATTAAATTGTATTACTGTGCTATTAGAAATTAAAAACAGGAAGAATATCTTTCTCCATTAATTTCTACTACTGTCAGAGACCACTGAAAAACATACTGATTGTAGACATATCAATGCAAATAATATACCATATGGCTATTCTACTTAAAGGATATGCAATCCAGGTAAATGAATGAAACAATGATCTGTTAAGCCAACTGGGTGCTCTCTCATATGAATAAAGAATCAAGAAAAAAATAAAAATGAGCCATGAAGACATTACTAATGAGGAAGAAACTATGATGGCAACCTGACCCTATGGCAAGTGAAAACAGTAAGCACAGTATTTGGGCGGAAATTGAAAGTTGTAATACTACCAAGTAGTTTTCTTTTCCACATTTTGTTAACAGGCTATTTCTGTTATTTAAAAAAAATAGTACTATAGGCACAAGGGTTCTTACTGGGTGGATGAAAATGTTACAAACCTGATTTATGGTGATTGCTGTACCACTTGGTAAAGTTACTAAAAATCACTGAATTGTAAACAGAGTCTTCTGGTAACCTTAGCACAAATCAAAGTAGTGCTAAGGTTACACTAGTAGTGGCTGTTATTTTGTACCACTATGTTTTTGCAGTTAAAAAAAAAAATATGCCAGTTTCAACTATGTCCTTGATTAGGCAGTAGAAATTCTTAATTTTTAAAAATTTCAGCCCTTGCATACTTATCTTTTAAATATTCTATATGACTAAATGGGAAATGTGCATAAAACTCTTCTGTATACTTTAGTGTCATGGTTGTCTTAAAGCACTGTATGACTGAGTTGTAAACTGAACTAGTTGCTTTTCTCATAGAATACTATTTTTCCTTGAAAGAATGACAAACGAAAGCTATTTGGACAGCTATTTGGGAAATATTTTCTAGAAAATGAAGTGAGCTTATCCTTCAAGAAAAATAAATAAAATTAGAGCTTTCAAAACACAGCATTTTGGAAAATTTGTATATCGAGAGCTTGACTACTTTCCAAGCCCTTTCTAAAGGAGTTAGTAGTGATAATGCATATGATTTTTTGGTGTTGTATGATATCAACATATTTGGAATACCTGTTTAACTCACTGAACCAGTACTTCCCCAGCAACCAATTGCATGATGCTATGAATCATGCTTTCAGATTCCACATTAGAATAACCTTTAAAAAACTACTACTTGTATAGTCATGGTGTATTATCAAAAACAATATTCACAATTATCTGAAAAGGTTATTAAAATAACAACTCTCTTTCACAACTACATGTATGTGTGAGGCTAGGTTTTCTTCATATCCTTCAAAACACACTGAATAAAAACCAGGTATGAAAGAAGGTATAAAAATCTAGCTGTCAATTAAGCCAGAAATTGAAGTGTCTGAAAAAATGTAAAATGATCTCACACTTCTCACTAAATTTTTTTTTAAAGTTATTTTCATAAAAATATCAACTATCATCAATTTACTATTTGTCATTTAATAAATATACTTTTAATTTCTTAGTTTTAATTTCTAATATAGCATCTATCAATAGATTTAGCCAATAATAAAACTGCACTCAGCTATTCTTAAAACTGTAAAAGGGTTCTCCAAGACCAAAAAGTTTAAGAGCTATTTACTTCTAACAATAATATTCCCAAAGACAATTATGAGGTCAATTTTTTCTTCTTCTAAACATCCAATGGCTCCTCAGTGTGAATATCTAATCTGAGTCTTAAGCGGGGTGAGAGGCTGTCATTGGATTTTCCAATAGGGTCCTATTTGCCTTACAAAGTTAGATGGAGAACTACCTCCCCATATACACATACTTTTTGTTTTTTGGCTCCAAAATAACCGATAAATCCATCATGACCCAGAGACCTTTTAGTGGAATCATAAGAAAACTAAACAAAACATCTCAACATTCCTTTCCTCAGTTAACTGATCTGGTAAGGTTACACTTGTGTCGCCTGGGGCATTTCAGGTTTTGAAAAATATCATGCAAGTATACATAGTATTCACTTATGATTTTTAATTTTTCTTCTATCACTTGTCATATAGAGCCATTTTCATTTCTATCTTTTCCATTTTTGAAATGAAATTAGTTTTAAGAGTATTTTCAACATTTTCTAATATATTGCTAATTTCATTACTCCTGTGTTTTTCTTCACTTTTAATCAAGGTTTTTTAAAAGCTAAAGTATTCAAGCTGTGAATTAATTTCTGGGTGTTGCTTTCGCAGATATTTCATAATTAACATTTAATCTCTTCTTTGATTCAGTTATTTATATGACGTTTTAGTTTTACTTCATTCTTTCCAAAAACTAAGAAATTTCTATTTTTAAAAACATATTGGGAGATTTTAAATGACATAAGGTATTGTCTTTTTTGTGTATGAACCATGGAAATACAAAAAAAGCATTAAACACATTAGTAAAATATAGCTTGATAATTTACCAAGTCTTAATTTTAATTCTAAATTATTTTAATTATATGACCATGAACCTTTATCTCACTTTAAAAAAAAAAAACTTTTTTGCATTGTTTTCCTTTGTAAAAGTTTATCTTAAAACTTTCTTTAATCTCAATGAACTAGCTTTCTATTTCTAATATCTTTTACAAATGGTTTTAATAATTAAATATACTGTTGTAATCTCACGTAAGCCATAAGGTTGTCAGGAATTAACTTATAATGTTTCTCCCTTACTTGTATTATAGAATTTTCATAATGGGTTTGAATATTTTTATTCTTATTTGCATGCTTCATTTCATTACTTGAAAATATTCATAAAGCCACTTGCATTTAATAATGTTCCTTTCTGGATACATACATAACTGCAAAAAACACAGATTAGTTCCATTAATAAGTAGCAGTATGGAAAGCTAATTCTTAGTGATTCCTAGTTCAGGAATAGCTGTCTTACCCTTAACTCATCCACTAAGTGTCAAAAAGAGCCAACTGTTACAGGCTCCAATAGTCATAGTCAAATCTCCTCATTCAAGGGTAGGCTCATTTTCCTATCCTTAATTTTGGAGATATCAATCAATCCTTAATCTTACAGGTTTTATTATTCAAGAGGGAGGTAACTACATGTGTTATTTTTAATCTCTTCTCATTTGAATATATGTTTGACTAATCTCTATAAATACTGAGAAATATATCTTTAATTCTTGAGTTTGAAATTCTCACAAAACTTTTTTTTTATAAGATGCATAGATAGTTTAACATGAAAGACATGTTAAATAGATAGGTAGATAGCTATTTCATTCACTCACCAGCATTCTCAAATTTCTTGCAATGATTTACCAATTATTTCTCTGGATACTCTAGATTCATCCAGTAGTGGTTAAGTCTCAACAACTACATGCAATTGTAATTGTCAGTATCAAACACACAAAAAAAGCCTCTTCTAAAACATAATATTTGCACAAAGGGTACAGGAAAAAGGTATTTCTCAAGAATCAAGGTATAAGGAGAATTAGACTGCCTTCAGAGGATTAAATACACAATGCCCCACAGCAGAGAGAGATTAGTAAAAGAAAGCTACCAGATTAGGAAAACTTTAGAAGAATTTGATAAAAGCTATAAACAGTTATGTCAATATGAGATAGTTGAGGGTGGAGCAAGACAGGACCAGAGAGAGAGATACTGATCTGAAATGAAACCATGAAAAGTAAAAAGCGAATCTTGGAAATGTCACTCAAATGTTTAGGGTGACATACATGCTATAAATGTTCATAATCTGGTCCTAGTAGCAAGAATATCTCTATTGCAACAACATATTAGGACAGCTTAACCTGAGGGTGCCATTAAACATTCCAGCTATATAAATTTTCTATCCTGATTCCAAGTACTCATGAAGAAACCATATGTTTATTATATGGCTTCCTATGTACTAAATCTACAGGGTCAGAAATATCCAGCTAAATGTTTCATGTACTTAGTCTTCTTAGCACTTATACTTCTCATAAATTATTGATGGCCTTCTGGTTTTACACATTAATCTTTTTAAGGCTGGTTCAGCTTTGCACTTCATAAATCCACCCCTAGGATACTGCCAAATAAAGCTGAAAGTTCACAATGCAGAAGGACAGAGCAAAGTTAACACCACTCTAGTAGAATCTTATTTTGACAGACATTGGCTTTTCTAAAACCTTTTCACTAGCTTTTTACTTAATTCGGCATATGGACTATGACTTATATATCATTCCAGATTAAAACAGCCTATCATATAATCCAGAGCAAGCAATATATATATAATTTTAAAATTATATCTATACAATTTTGAGTTTCCCACAAAGATTTAAGAACAGCTCAGACAATACAAGACTGTTACATACACATTAGTGAATCTAAAAGGTGTACTTAAATGCTATAAAGTAACACTAATAAAAAAGAAATAAATATAATGCTGTGCAAATTTAAAATTTTTTCTTGTAGTTTACATTTAAAATTTAATGCTGGGACCCAGGTAAAGACCACACATTGTCCTCTAACTCATTTATTACCATGTAGTTTTTTTTTCTTTTGTCAAGGAGAAAAAAATAATTTTATGTTACAAAAACTCCTCTGCCCATGTTCAGTTTTAATATACTGGACCAGAATGTCATGTAAATACTGACTCAATACATTAATACTGAATTTAAGTTGTAATGTTAACATGAAAAATAAGCCAGGCATATGTCTGTTAAAAGTCCTTCTATTTACTTTCTATTTGCTTTTATTTAGATTCAGAGGAACACTAAGCATTTAATGCAGAGAATACAATATATACCATTTAAAAAAAATGGCTCTCTATTTCTACACAAAACAATTTACTGGCACTTCTTGGATGGATAAATATTTTTGTCTGTATTATTACTAGTAACTTAATTTCTCTTAAATTCAAAGTCCTGTTGGTTATGATAACAACTCTTCAGAACAAATATTTTAGAGTCCTAAAAATTTTACTAAAATGAGCATTTAAAGAACAAGTTTATTAACACGACTCAGTTTAGATTATACCTCATCAACTTATGCAAAAACATTACCAGAGAGTATTACCTTATTTTCAAGACTCTAAAGTTATAAAAACAATTTGTTCAATCTTCATTGATATTTTAAATTAGAAAGGTACTATATCATCTATCATCTAAGCATATGTACCGGTTATAAGAGCTAATACTGCCGCTGTACTCCGTAAAGCTTAGATCTAAGAATCCTAGAATAGAAAATTTCAAATTTAAAGATCCAGATTTTTAGAGTGCTATGAATAAACTAGCATTTATCTAAGGAGAACCACTAAAATACTAAAGAATCTGAAAAACGATCTGGTTATTTGATAAAACCAGATATTTAGCCTGAAAGGAGAATATGGAAATATTATCCTCATATCTAAAGTGTTATCATAAAGCAGTCTTGTTTTCTGTTGTTCCAAGCAAATAAGAAATAACAGAAAGAATAATTCAGAGGCACTGATCTCAACTGAAAGAATGGTTTTAAAAATGATTTCTAGCTACTAATAAAGCAGTCAATTTCTTATCACCAAAAGCTGGATGATCAAGCAAAGATGGTATAAAAGAGATTCTTCTGGGATGTATATAATCCTTCCAAATAACATGGCCTAATGCCTTAATTCTAAAGCTTTAATGTATAGTGCATTACCTGGGATCTTGTTAAAATGACTATTCTGATTTAGGTCCCCTAGGGTAAGGCTTGAGAGTCTTCATGATACTTATGCTGTTGGCCCAGGGACCACACTTAAATAGCACTTTAAAGGGCTTAGAGTACACTTTTATCAAATAATTTACTTGAGTTACATGTAAGCTTTTTCAATTAACAAGCACATATACCACATGAAGAGGGAAAAAATGGATGACGACAAATTCAAATGTTAGAGAGAAGTAGATTTTTAAGTTTTAAAAAACCCATATAATTTCATATAATTAAAGCCAAAATTATATAGTGAAATAACTTACTGTGGCTGGTAAAGGAAGAGATCGATAATGTTATCACGCCCTTTGGGGTGGTTGAAGAAAACAAAGAGAGACCAGTGAATGAGCCATGTTCGTTGCTGAAGAGACTGAAGTGGAGAACTGACAGACTAAAGGGTTAAAAAAATGCACACATAGGAAATATTAATATAAGAGAAAGAGGATAGGAATAAACACTGCTTTCCTTAGAATTTAGTTAAAAATGAGAACCTTCTAAGGCACTAGGGTCATTATGATCAAAGCCCTATGTCCTAGACTTTATCTACTCTGCACAATCCCAACATTCAAAATTTCTGTGCTCTCAAGAGAGAGATTTAATAATGCCCATTTTTATAAAGACTAAATTATACTTATTTCAGAAAACATTTAGCAAGAAATGAACTAAACACTCCATAAGTAGTAGTTTTACCAGACATTAATTGCAGAAGAAAACTGTCATCTACATAGGGCTTTCAATAATAGATGGCACTGACAGTATTGTGACATTTTCACTGATAAAAAAGTGCAGAATAGTTGTAATAAAAACAAAAACTTGAGTTCTTTTCTCTATGAGACAAAAGAAGTTTGACAGCTTCCTTCAAGCAAATTCAGTGAAACTAGCCAACCCATTAACCCACTATGATTTTTATGTCAGGTCAACAAAAGCTATCTGAACATTTTAGTTTTTCTTCTTCTTCTTTTTTTTTTTTTTTTTAAGTACACAGTGTTTTCCTTATTAGAAAGTATGAAGAACACATAGAAATTTCAGAGAATCACCCTAAAAAAGTTTAACTCACATTATTATCTATGGTCTCTTTTAACCGCGTAAGGTCCTCCATGGCTGCATCCCAATTCTGCATTAAAATTTCAGAGGCCAGTTTTCCCCAGAGTGAACTCAAAGCATTTCTATCTGTTGCTGGAACCTGTTTAAGATATAATTAATTATATTCTAAATATTCTGTAAGAAAAGAAGATTTCAGACTACTATAAGTTGTTTACACTACAGAGACCATAATAGTATCTAATTCAGATCCTGCCTACAACTGAGATTTTTCGTCTGATAGCAATAATTAACTCAAATGCACTGAATAACATTTAGCAAATTCTAAGAACATGTGAAAAACAGAGATTAAATTTGTAAATTAAATTTTGAAACATATCCATGAAACCAATGGTTATTATTATTACAATGTATGTCCACAAAAAAACTTGTATACAAATATCCATGACAACTCTATTTGTAATAGACAAAAACAAAGTAATCCAAATGTTCAAAACAGCTGAATCCATAAACAAAGTATATTATATTCATATACTCATAGAATAGAATACTACTTAGCAATAAAAAGAATCAAACTTCTGATACACATAACAACATGAATGAATCTCAAAACTGTGCTCATCGAAATAAGCCAGGCACAACTTACATATATCATTCTTAAATGAAATTCTAGAACAGGCAAAATATTCTTATAGAAGAACAGATCAATGGGTAAATCAAGATAAGGTATGACTGCAAACAGGCACATGGGGTCACTCTGGGGTAACAGAAATGTTCTTTATCTTGATTTGGTGGTGTGTGCATTTGTCAAAACTCACTGAAATTAAAAATTGATTTATAAAAATCAATAAAATCTTTGTTCAAATTATAAAGGATAAAATGTTTGATCCTTACAAAAGAATCTGAGTATTAAAATATTTTATCGAAACTGAGATGCCACCAATTTTAAGATACACTCATTTTATCTAAAACAAAAATCACAATCAATTCAAGACATCTCAATTTCAGATGTTAAAATGTGGTAATCTGAGAATCAATATGAATTGACATCTTTTATACTGACGTTATCAAACTGAGTAAATCAGATCCAAAATTTCAGTAAATATCTTATAGGTTCCAAAATTCATCATTACTCAAGCTTTCTTGAGTCAAAGAAAAGTACCTTTAAATCAAATGGCATGTACTTAATAGTAGATAAACTTCAAATTCTGAGTGGAAAAATAATCTACAAAAAAGATGATCAATAGTCCTAGGACCTTAAAGTCACTTTTATTTCAAATAGCTATTGGATGAGGGGAGGGGTTATATTTTGGAGCCAGACCAAAGGCCACAGTTTCGGCAGATTTTTAACAAAATAGTTAAAATGTAGTGTTAATAACTTTTCTAAAAAAGTTAAAATTCCTACCAAGTCTGCTTCACCATGTCATTTCAAGTTAATGCGTTTCTTAGAGCATAAATCAAAGAAGTTTCACATCCAAATAGGGTGCATCTAAACAGTCCTTTATGTATTCTAAAAGCCATCAAGTCTTTTTAAAATAAAGGCAGATTCAAGGGTTACATAGCTTTAATTTATACAACACTGACCTATAATAAGTCACCCAGAGAGTCAAATTCTAATCTCAGATCATAGTTACAATGGTTCTTTCATAGCTTATGTTTCCCTAACCATAGATTTAAAAGAATAACCAATCACCAGAAAAGAATTTAGAAATGAAAAAAAAGGCTATTGCAAAAAAATAAGTAAAATTAAAAAATAAGCAAAACTTTGACAGTATTCATCCCAAATCCAAAACACAATTTTTATCTTTGCTATTAAAAAATCTGAAACAAATATATAGATGTTATAGTACTGCATATCCTCAACCAAAAGAAAAAGAGAAGTAATCTATACTTTTTTTAAAACTTAGCTTTGTTAGCCTCTATCAATATACTAACAGGAAATAACCAACTCTCACCTAACTCAACTGTCTTGTGGCACAAGATAGGGCAAAAATTTTTAAATGAATAGCACACAATTTCTAAGCACTATCCAATGACTATATGTTGACTGCTTTTAAATGTAAAATATTAATTTTGTGTTCATATCATGGTATTCACTTAATCAAATACTACTTCAGTCCCAGCACAAGATTTTTCAGAAAATGTTAACAGCTTAAAACTAACCCAAGATCTTCATATTTTAAAATGTAAACATAAAAACTCCCAAACTTTTAAATATATACCTATCGCTTATAGAAATTTTCACTTAATTATAAAATTATACTATAAAAACATAATACTATTAAAACTAGAATACATTATGTGTTAGGATAAAAGCTTTTTGTAGCAGCACAGCAAATTTTTTAATCCCCTAAAGGTTCATGCGCACTACTCTGGCTCAAGTCCATGTCATTACAGTTGGCTCTTCATACTAACCTGCTTTCAAGGGTGGATATGCTAGAAGAGTTTCAATATCTGGATTTCCAGCAGTTACCTTAAGTTTCCATGTCTTAGCAAAATGGCACATTCACTCACTGACCAGCAACAATAAATTTACTGTGCTAGAACTCTAACATGACACTAAATCTTCATTCTCAAAATTCACTCCCAGCATTAACAAATGATATGAATAACCAGCTCTTTTCATGTACCTGTAATCATATCAGGCTTCTGATTTTACAATCCTGGTTTAAGCTGTTTACATTTCCAAAGTAATCAACTTTTGCTCTCCTAAATCCTTCATAATAGTCAAAGTAAAACTGATAGAATTTTCTGATAAGTCACTACAAGTTTAGCATCACTGATTACCTTCAATGCACTTGCAAGCTAACCACGGCTAATCTGTAAATTAAGAATTTGCTTACAAATAGGAGCAAGAAAAAATTTTTCCCCCCAAATCATTCTTAGAAATAAACTGGAAATGTTTATTTCTTTGAAGAATGGTAGTTTTAAAAAATGAAGTTATCTAAGTATTTTTTATAAGTTTACGAATTACCAGAATTAATAACACCAGTTTCATTCCACAACCACCACCACCAAAAAACCCAAAATTTAATTTCCAAGAAAACTATCAAAATAGCAGACGTAAATCTTTTCTTTGTGGCATGTGGGGCTAAAAGAAAAAAGGCACCGGAAAATAGATGAAAGAAATAAATTCTTCCAAGGTCGGAAGACATAAAGTTCCTGTCTTAAGAGGTCATTTCCCAATTTCTAGGATTCACTAGAGAAATGAGAGACTTAGGTACTAGTTTACTAACCCAAAGTGCATAACAAATTATAATTTCTCAAATGAATGGTTAGTTAAAACCAGGGCATTTTGATAACTCTAGAAGGTATTTATGAATACAATTACATAAACGGAAGGCAGAGGGAGAAAGAAATCTGTCAATTTGAAGGCATAATTTTTTCTTTAGCTTCACACAAGTTCTTTTTCTCTAACAAAAGCACTGAATCTAGAAACTTGTCAAATAGACAAATGAAGATAACAGGGCATGTTATGATTAGGAATTTGCTCTAATAGTACCATTTAAAGCAATCTACCCCCTACATAATAAAAAGCCATTAATTAAGCTTTATATTCTAATAGCTAAAGACATAAAAATGGAAAAGTTACTATTAAGGCATAAAATCTTTTCAAATATCATTTCCACGGTTGTTTATAACAAGTTGAGGGAATACATATAGCATTAAAAATTGAACTTTGAATTCATTATCTAGAATAATAAATAATAAATTAAATTATCCAGGAATAGATTTATTCAATAAATATTTATTAATTCCTCACAATGTACCACTCACTATGCTGTACAGTAGTATTTCAACAAATTCATTCCATGATGTAATTGTGCTAATGCTAAAATCATACAATCAGACATAAAACAACAAATTAGTGGTTTCCACTTTAGGGAATTTCAATAACAAGTTCAATCTCCTTCCAAATTTTGAGGCTCCGATATAAGGTTTCCTGTATCAATCTGGCTTTTGTTGGAGAAAGTTTTTCTCCTTTTACCAATGACTGTTGAAAATAATAGGCTCAAATCTACAGACATGTTCTGAGGATCCAAAAGACTCTTACAAGGGAGGACAAAGAAAAAAATTACTTACCAATACTCTAAAGAAGTAAAGATATTCTGCTGCTCCAGAGTAATTTCCACATTCGTATTGGAATTTTGCATACCTGTAGAGTGTATCTAAATATTCTTGCCTAAACTAAAATAAAGAAAGAAGGCTGAAGTTCTTTTGAGTTTTAAAATTCAACCCATTTACCCTTTAAATGCTCTCAGAAGTCAATTCTTTCAAAGTATCCCAAAAGTTGCCACCAATAGTAAATACCACAATCTCGGAGAACCACATAACCCTTGAAACATTCATTAGGAATTGGTGAATTTAACATTCACAGTGATGGCCTCAAAGAGTTATGAATTGTAATGATACCTACTATGTTACAATACAAACCTGAATCGCTATTGAAGTTTTGATGTGAATCCTTTAGCAGGTGACTGATCTTCAATGACTACCGATTATATGGATCACCCTGTTAGGTCTGGTGATTTTGTACAAATAATATGCATTGTAAACTGTCCTCTGTGAAAACTGGTCCCAAAATATGCCAACTCTTAAGAGTTGATGCAAGCAAAGTGAAAGTGAAGAAACCTAAGAGAAGGGCTCCCAACCAGATCATTAACAAATCCACTAAGCATGAAAAGCAGAAAAAGTAATGTGCACAGTCCTCAGCAAGCTTCTTGTTACAGTAATTGTTAAATGAGACAAAACTTGAATGCAAGTTAAAGTAATTGTATGCAAAGCCTCACACTTTGAGTTTAAATAAGAGAAAGGAAATTGGAAGATGGTCAGAAAAGCCTATAACATTCCTTTATTTGTGAATTTGGGGATTTATGAAGGCCTTGATAAAATCAAGGGCTACTGTATTCCACAAGGCAGCCAAAATACTAATTCTATTGCTCAAGGCATTTCTAATTCAAATTAAGTTGTCTTTACTTACTTGTTAAACCACCACAAATATAAAATGCTAATGACTATCTGATTATTCTGGAAAAAATAAATCAAAAGTTTTGAGACTTTCTGTTATCTAAAGATAAGTATATTATTTCCCTATCAGCACGAATTTTTAAAAACAAAAGTTTCAAAACTTACTAGCTATTATATTTAATATATTAATTTAGAAATTATATTCTTGTCAAGCCAGGAACCTATCTATACAGCACTATTCTTTAATTATCTTTAAAACAACTAAAAAAAATTTAAAGACATCACTTACACCATGCTTGTCCGCCAGGTAGTCAAACAACATCCGACCATCCCTTAATAATAAAAATACAAAAATTATTGCACTTTATGTCCAAAACAGACAAAATAAGCATATCCAACTTCTAACGTCTTAACCATGTAAAGCCATTTTAAATATCTTTGTACCTAAACACTAGAATATAGGATCTCCATAATGAAATAAATGACATTACATGTTTTGAACAACAAATAGGAACTCAGGAATTGCAGACTTTAAAATTCATTTTCAGGTTTCTTTAATCCTAACTGAAAATCATGTGTTCTGTTTTATCACATCATTTTAGGTAAGGCCTTTAAAAGTTTTGTTTTTGAAGTTTTTTAAATAAAACTAAAACATTACTTTTTACAGTGAGGTCAATAGTCTACGTAGGTGGTAACCTACTAAGAATGGTACAGATGGTCCCAGACTTAAGATAGTTTAACTTAGGACTTTTGGACTTTCGGTGGTGCAAAAATGGTATGCATTTTGAATTTTGATCTATTCTTGGGCTAGAGTATGTGGTGTGATACTTTCTCATGATGCTGGGGAGCAGCAGAGAGCCACAGCTCCCAGTTAGCCATGTGATCACATGAGTAAACAACTGACATGCTACAGTGTATCCATTGTGTTAGATGATTTCACTCAACTGTAGGCTAATGCAAGTACCCTGAACACAACTAAGGTACGTTAGGCAAAACTATAATGTTCAGGAAAGTTAGGTGTATTATTACATGCATTTTGACTTATATTTTCAACTTACAATGCATTTATGAGGACATAATCCCATCGTAAGTCAAGGAGTATCTGTATTTGTGCTCTTGAGGGTACATTTTCAATAAATAATATATTCTTAGTATAGATTGGAATAAATGTACTGTATAAACTAGAATTAATGCTATATATAAATTTTGTCCTCCTCACAAATTTGTTAATATTTTTCACAAATTTTTTCACAAAATAAAGGTCTGGCAAATTAACGAAAACAATAAATCATGCCTAACTTACATGATACCTATGCTATATGCCCTATATAATTATTGTCCATACATTTTCTGATGCTTCTCATGAGAAGGAATATTGTAGATGTCTTTCAGGAACATAATTTTACTTTAAGATTTACTGAGTAGATATCACTAAAATTAACATGTGTATAATACTGAATATGAAACGTGCATGAAATTTTAACATAAAAAGATTTCAAAAAAACTTAAACACTTGCTGTGGAGCATAGTAAGTAACTTTGTGTTACATTCCTCACACCCCTTAGGCATATGGCTGATGAGATAGTTCTGGAAAAGGATGAGAAGTACAACACTGTATGTTCAATAAAATTTAAAAGTGGGGAAAGGTTACTACTTTGAAAATAAGTAATTTATAATAATTCATAGCCTAATCCCATTACTTCCCAGCGTTTAAGCGACTAGTCTAAATTTAGAATTTAAATCCTAAATTTTCTGTTGTACCCTAACTTCTGGGTTATTCAGCTATACCTCTGTGGACACTTACATGTGACTTTAAAGTCTATAATTACTCCTTATAAGTATATACAAGTAGTTTTGTATAATATACTCACAGATAGTTATATATATAGATATATATTATATATGATAGCTTTACAAAATATATCTATCTCTTCTGTGTATGTGTATATATTATCTGTGTGTATATATATATATATAATATCATATAGTACAGTACAGTATATGTTATAATATAGTAGTAGTGTAGTATTTGCTGCTTTTCTAAAAAAATATCTGGTAACACTTTCCCAAACCACAAACAAAAACTCGGACTCAATCTCTCTAACAATCTGACTTGATCATATATCATAAGATACAACAGGGCAAAATTGTCAGCAATTCCTCAAGTGAACACATTGGTAGCTAAGTTCACCACAATGGCAATATTCGATTTTAGTAGATTTTATTTTTAAACATTTCTAGTAATCTCAAGAGCTTCAATTAGTGATATATATTAAGTCAGAGTAAGACAACATGGTTTCTTTGGAAACCAAACAATAAGTCTATTTCTAGCTAAGGGGAAGTTAGGAATAAAATAACCTTATCAGCTCTTACACTACTCTCCTTGGGCTGGGCATCAAGGCTGGAAGGATATGAGAGAATGTAGCAAACTGATAAAGTAAGCTCAGGTTTTCCTTACAGCTAGCAACCCATGCGCGCTAGGTTACTGCCCAGGCACAGTCATTTCTCAACCTCAGTACCACCACCATTTCGGGTTGAATCATTTTGCGGGGGAGGTGGGGTACGAGGTGGTTAGGGTATTGTCTGATGTACTGTATGTAGGATGTTTACCAGCAACCCTGGCCTCTCCTTATTCGGTGCCACTCTCACCCCTCAGGTTGTGACAACCAAAAGTAGCTCTAGAGACTGCCAAATGTCCACTGGCAAGGTCAGAAGGAGGCAGAACTGATGCAGCAGAACTGGATTTGGGTAAATGGTAAAGAAGTTCTAAAAAGTATTTAGTATTAACATTTATTATTAAGGACTTCCTGGCCCCGATACAGTAAGAATAAATGAAAATAAACAAATAGAAAAAGGACTCATTTAAAGTTTTAATTAACATTTTTATTAATCCAGAAAAGAGAATATTTAGAATTCAAATTAAGGAGAGTTTACCTGGTTGACTGCATTTGCCTTGTAGTTTCTGGATCCTCAAACATCTTCACAATTGGTTCTGTTTCAGCCTGAAGCTGTTTCAGCTGTGCGACAACTGTGGTTCTTTTTTCTCTCAAAGCTAATTAAAAATGCAAAGGAGTACTACAATGTTAAACTATACTGCTTCTCATGAAAATGTCTCTGGAAATTTTTCATTTAATTTAAATTGTGCACATATGTATTTACCCCTAATACATTCATATGCCAGTAAAAATCAACTCAGTAACTCCCCCAGGTCATATTTCTTCTTTCTAGCACTGCAAAGGCATGTAAAGAAAGAGGGAATCCTCTTCTTTAAGAGAAACTGGGGAATATACAAATACAGTCTGGGGTAAAGGAGAGAGGGAAAGGAGGGAGGCCTGTTAAGGAAACAATGATCTAATTCTACATTTCAGAGACTTCATTCCCAGTGTTTTTATATTTGTTCTCAATGAATTCTCTTAGGTGAGTACTATCCCAGAGTTTCTGATCAGAGGTTCAGAGGAGTTTGCACATTTTTACTACAGGTTTTCAACTAAGTTAAATGGAATTTAAATCCAGTCAATAATCTCTTTTCACTATAATGTAGTTCTGTAAGTTCTCAAACCCAATTCTGTTGTTTCTTTCTACTGCCTCATAATCAGAGAATATTCACACATAACCTACCTTGCTTGCATGTTTTAAAGTTTCAATAAGATAGTTTACTTTATCATCACGAACTAAAATTTAAAAAGCTAATATTATTACAGGTAACTGTGATATAAGTCAAAAGATGATTATGCTTAATGTAATAATTCTCCATTATTTATCACAAAGTATACACTAGAACAGTGTTTCTCAAACACAGAAGGGGAACTGTGATTTAATTTTGAGAAATGTCAATTTAAACAAAGTAAATTGTATTTCCCTACTGAAAGAGTTCTTTGAATCTCTTAAAATACTATGTGCGTAGAAGAAATGATATAGTATTTTCCAAACTTATAGGACCACCTTTTATTTTTTTAAGGAACATCTATTACCACAGAAAACAAGAATTTGGAAAACACTATACCACACCAAAGTTGTTCTCCAATTTGAGTGTTGGGCCTCAGCCAACAGTTTCTGATTAAGTAAGATCTGGGGTACAGCCTGAGAATTTGCATTTCTAACAAGCTCTCCCAGGTGAACTGGTGATGCTGGAACTGAGGATCATACTTTCGAAGAGCATGGCTGTATACCCAGGTGCTTCAAAATGAAAAATAAATCTCTACAGCACACAAGAGGGTAACTGAAAAAGTTAGCAAGCCAAAAAACTGCCACATACTCAGATAATTCTAACGTAACAATCTGATTCATAAGCATAACTTTGATGATATATACTATAAACTGAAGGTATGTGAAGACCATGTTTTAAAGTAATTTCACACCTTTTACAGTGAAACAATAACATGCTTTAGAAAGCCTATAACTTTAATATCATCTTCATCCAAAAAACTTTTAAATCATTCAAATAATTATTAAGACTTTTGGCTAAAGCTCTTCTACCAATCACAACATTTTAATACACACATCCTCAGTTCACAAAACAAGCTTCAGTTCTGATGACAAAACTTACCATGAGGAATATCATCGGAATAAAGGTTTTTGTATACATCCATAGCAAAGTCTACCATGTTGGTATCACTAAGAAGATCCAATTTCCCTTGTAATAATTCTTTTTCATTATATATCTGCAAGAGAAAATTATTTTCTAATAAATATACTGAAGTTCCCCAAAACAAACTGAAATACTATTTTTTAAAATAAAATACTTCATACTATTAATTCACCTTTTTGTAAGAAGGCAAACAGTCAACCTACAGAGACATAGAATATTTTGTTTACATAATAATTTTAATATGAAGGCAACTACACACTGCAATGCCATTCTCACCTACTTCTGATTTATTATCTTACTTTAATGTGACCCTACAATCCACCTTTTATCCTTCCTAGAACAAGACTGTGCATAAATAACCACACCAACTCCTCTGGTAAACACACATAGTTGTCTCCTCTCCACATCCAGGTAATTAGAAATCAACTCATAAATTTTTTTACCATTTTAGTATCTCTACATGCACATGACCCCTACCTAGCCTCTCCTTTACCCCCACATATTTCCTCATTAAACAGTTACAATTCTTTACAATGCCTCCCCGTCCACACGACTAAAATATAAGTAGAACCCATTCTCTTAGTCAACCATGTCATATCAGATTTTTGCTTTGTAAAGAGTTCAAGAAATATAATTTAACCCATAGTACAGGGAACAAATAAGCAAACTCACATAAACATGAAGTGTATTGAGCAATATTTAAGAATTCTATACAACAGTATTCAGGGAGCTAGTAACTGAAAGGAAGGAAATTTTTAATTAGCTGGTCATCAACATAAGCCTTCAACAAAAGAAAAGGTTTTTGTACTTAAGTTTGCCAACGAAAAAAATTCAGGAAGATTCCACATTTGTGAAAAGAACACACAAAGGTGGTCAAATGGTATGGCCACGAAATCAAAACCGAATCTTCTAAACTACATAAAGAACTCCAACAAAATAGTTAAGACAATCCAAATGAAAACGGCTAAAAGACTTTAATAGGCATGTGACAAGAGTTTAACCAAATGGCCAACACATATCCAAAAAGGTTCTAGACCTCATTAATCATAAAGGAAATGCAAATTAAAATCACACTAAAAACTGAAAACTATTGACATTTCCATTATTGGTGTAGATAGATACAGAGTAACTGAACATTCATTCTGCTGGAAGGAGTACAACCACTTTGGAAAGCTGTTTTAATCTTCTAAAGTTAAACATATATTTTGATTCAGCAATTCTGCTGCTAGGTACCCAAGAGGTAAAGAGTAAATATTTTTGACTTTGTAAGCCAAGAAGCAAAAAATCAAGGATAGTATATACATAAGTACCATAAGAAACAAATATCTACACTTTTCTTTTTGAAATATAGATCTACTAATGAGAACAATGAAATTCTTTTTGAGCAGGAATTATTTTACTTCATTGGGGCACAAAATTTGTGTTCTATAATTGAAAATGTCTGCCAACATTCGTTTGTTAAAATTTATTTTTAGCTTACAGACCACACAAAATAGGCACAGAGTGCTGTATTTGGTTCAGGGGCTATAGTTTCCCAACCTCTAGTCTATTAACCTCTTGAAAATGCCTACTTTTTAACAGATTAAAAATTTTCTTCTGGCATCTCTTCCTGTGACCCTCCACAAATCCTACACCCCATACTGGTGATTCTCTAAAAATTCAACCCTTAAAATTCCTTTATCCTGCAAATTACAACTTTCATCCAATACCTCATCTCTTAAGACTTCCAACTTAAATTCATGCCCTCTTCCACCATTATCATTAAAATGCTTCATCTCATCATACCCTCTGCTTTTCCAATTTTTTTTATCACCCTTTTTGGCTGTAACTTTCTACATAAATTTGGCTATCGTTTTTAGCTATTTCAAAGATTTTCTCTTTAGCAGAATCACTGATTCCATTAATTTTCTTCTAATACAATTCAATGTCAATCTCTAGCTCTGGGAAAATAGTCACCTATTTTTTTTTATGTTTGGCTGTTTCAAAACTAGGCAAGATATAGTTAACACCATTTGTGTTTTTCTGTTAATCGACAATCTTTTATTAATCTTTAAGTATTTATCTGCAAGCCTACCTCCAAACATTTCTACCCCACCCCAGTAACCTTCCACTGTCCTCTTTCTGAGAATGACCGTCATTAGTACTATAAATGTATAATTTCCAATCTCAGTTGAGCCCTCCACACTTACCAATCCTTGTACTTGTCTTTGGTTGGTTTCCTCAAGTCACCATTTCCAGTCTTTACCTCACTCCTGTAAACCTGCTATTGGTTCTCTCTCTTCCCTCTCATATAGAATGGCCTAGCCTCCTAGTAGAAAACATTTGGGAGTATTTACTCTGTCCCAGAAAGCTAAGTGCTTTATATTCATCATCTCATGTAAACTCCACGAGGTTGGAGGCAGTACCAACATTTTATGCAGGAGAAAAAGCCTAGTGAAGATGAGAAAGAAAATGCCCTCAAGTACACAGAGGTATCAAATGACAGAGCCAGGATCCTAATCCTAGTAGGAATCCAGCGCCTAGGTTCCTAAACACTACCTTGCCTTCCACATCACAAGAGAATAAAGAACAGGACACATGAATATGTATTTATTTACTCATTTATTAATCTTTAAAAGCCTTTATGCCAGACGCAAATTTTATGTGCTGAGAACACAGCAAAGAACAAAACAAAGTTCCTGCTCTCATGGAGCTTATATTCTACAATAAAGTATAAATATATCTAATTGTTGCCCTCATGTATCATGATCACTGACTCTCCTAACCACGCAGCCTTCAAAACTCAAAACCTCTCTTCCTCAAAGTCCTTTTGCTCACTGAATAGTCTCCTCAATTTTAACAGCACTCTGCCAGCACTTCTCTGACTTAATTTTTGCCTTATAATTGTAGGCATGTATCTTCTCTAAAGAATAAGTTTTTAGGAGTGAGATATCTGGGTTTTATCATGGATTTATCACAAGCCTATTGGAGCCCTATACCTAGTAATTGTTAAGTAAATATTCCAGCATGTCTGCCTTCCCCTTGGTGTATTATGGCCATTTTACCACCATTCTTTCCAAGGAGGTCTTGGGTATAGTTATTCTCCTATGATTCTCAGCTGTCATTCATAGTTTTGGTCTTGCCCTATGAAGCACTAATTTACACTTACATATTCCTCCTTGTATCTGTCTTGAAAAACGAAAGTGTAAATAACACATTACAAAAAATATGAAGTTTGGTTAGTTTAGAAGCATTCTACAATAGCTGGTAACGGATTTCATAATATTGTATTTCTCTATTCCTTGATCTGTGGTGAATTACCCTTATCCAGATAAGAAAACAGAAGGCGACCTGGCTATTATATTCAAGCTCTAAAACATAGGTGTAAGCACATCTTATGTAAAGAAAAACCAAGGCAAAAACAACATATCCTTTCAAAATAAAGTTTTGTATTGGTAAGACATCCTTGAACATTTATTGAAAATGACCTTTGCTGTTCCCTAACATCAACGACTTGAGTTGTCTATACGTTTAGAAAAGGATGTATGAATTTATCTAATAAACCGTAACCGCCAGGAAGACTTGAAAAGTTATCTGAACAACTTAATGTTTATTTGTAGGGCTTTTTTGTTCTATAGCTGTTGGGAACATAAAATCTATTCCCCAAATCTACTGGGTATCCTAAGCAGACCTATGTTGTAATCTGCTTCCAGAATAGAATTCATTTATCATTCCTGACCAATATTCTATTCTCTTCATTACAGTAATAGTACTTTATTCTAATTATTAAAATGCACCAAATTTCCCAATAAACTCAAACTATAACTTAAGCTCAATATTTCAAAACTCTTAGGACTGAGATGAGACATTTTTAAAACGAGGTACCAGAACCACATAGTACTTGTTAAAGATAGCTCAAATAGCTAAATGAACGTTAACGACCAATTCAATATATATATACAACTGGAAAACAACTTTTAGGTTAAAATTTTGTTGGGTTGTTTTGCTTTATTTTCCGGGAGGGATGGGAGTCCCCGTCACCATCCGACAAAACATGTTACGCTTATAGGAAGTGGCCACTTATCGAAAGACCAGGAAAACACAATGCAAAGAACTCACGACTTTATGGAAATTAAAAGTGCTACATATTTCAATTAAGTGTAAGAAAATTATTCCAAACCATCCGGCAGCCCAAGCACACCCTTCCCACAGTTTCAGAAAGAACGATAAAAATCTCTAAACCTCCCAATTTGCTTTTAGAAGCCGGCCTGAAGCAAGGTTCAAGCATGACCACAGCGAAGCCAACAGCGAGGAGTCAACTTCCTAAAGGAACTGACGCGGGAGTCCCTTGGGCACTGGCACCTCCAAAAGTGAAGCTTAGACCGCATTCTCCCGTGTTTCACCTGTCACCTCACCCCTCCTCAGGGCCAAATTCCGCGGTACCAACCGACTCCTATGACTCTAAGCTACCAGTAGGTCCCTCCTGTCCAACCCAGGACCAAACTCGCGGCTGCTCACACGTGTCAGGCCGCGGGATACCGCCACGGCCTTTCGGCCTTGCCCCGCATCGCACGCGCTCCCACAACTTCCTCGCGTTCAAAGCCCCGCTCACCTCCTTTACGGAGAGAAACTCAAGCAACGGAAAGACTAAATGCCGATCCAAAAAGTGCGCGATGCGAGTAGTCAAGTCGTACTCGGCCATCTTGTCAAGGAAAAGGAGAGTCTTTGCTCACTAAAACTTTATTGATAGCGCCGACAAAGGGACAGACAGGCCCCGTAGCGCATGCGCAGTGGTTGAACTCGTCCAAGGAAAGGGGCGGGGTTCAGGCCGTAGTGCTCGGACAACAGTGGCGCACGCGCGGGACCTCTCAGACGCTGGACTGCTCTGGAACTGAGCCGTGTGGTGGGCACATTTCTTGTTTGCAGGTTTGTCGGTGTCGTGAGATCCGTTCCGTAAATAAACATTGAAAACTCAGATTGATTGCTGATGCAATGTCGATTGCATTGGGATACGGCAGAGGACAAGATAATGAAGCCCGTGCGCTCCGGGAAGTTACATGCAAGGAGAAATAAGCGCTTTCATTTGGCATTCAGTAATAATTTTGTAAATATTTGTTAAATTGTTTCTAGACAGTAAATAAGTAAAATAATTTCAGATTATAGCAAGAGCCATAACTTAGTTTGGGGTGGTCGGGTTGGGCCTTTTGAATGAGGGTAGTTAGAGAAAAATTAGATGGGAATTAGATGGGTAACAATTTAGCTGAGAGTTGTAGTAAGAGAAGAAGGTGACCAAAATTAGAGCCTAGGTGAAAACATGCCTGGTGGAAGGTACAGCAAAAACAAAGGCCCTGAAACAGGAAAGGACTTGGTGTATTTCAAAAAACAATATTCTGTGTGACTGGAAAGTGAGGTTAAAGACTTGAGAAGGGTCCTATAATGATTAAGGTAATGTGGATTTTATAATAAATGCCCTGAAATCTCCTTTGCTAGTTCCTTCTCATCTGTCAGGCCTATTCATTTTGGAATGCCTTGAGGTCTTGGACCTCCTCTCTATCAGGCCAATGCCTTAAGTGATATTGTTCA
Source organism: Pteropus vampyrus (assembly GCF_000151845.1). Lineage (NCBI taxonomy): Eukaryota > Metazoa > Chordata > Mammalia > Chiroptera > Pteropodidae > Pteropus > Pteropus vampyrus. The sequence continues at coordinate 2,826,819 of NW_011888930.1, forward strand.
ACTTAATGACTTTAAATGGATTCTACATGTTGACAGCTCCCAAATTATAGCCCCAACACAGACTATCAGTTAACTGCAGATTCAAATATATCCAATTGCCTACCCAACATCTCAACATTATCATATCCAAAAACAGACTCTCACGTGTAACTTGTCAAAACCTGTCCTTTTGCACTCTTCTTCAGCTCAGTGAATACCATCTTCATCTGTCCAATTGCTCAGACCCAAAACCTTGGAGTCATGCTTGCCTTTTCTCTTTCTCTTACACTCTACATTGAATCCACAACAAATCCTTTGGTTTTAATCTTTAAAGCATATTCAGATCCAATCAGTTCTAACTATCTCCAAAGTTAATCCCTAGTCCAAACCATCTTCATCTCTTGCTTTGATTTTTGGAATAGCCACTTCACTAATCACCTTGCTTTCTCTCCGTGTGGTCTATTCTATATTCAGCAGCCAGAGTGACTTTTAAAAGTCAAATTATGCTCAAAACCCTCCGGGCCTTCTTATCTCACTCAGAGTAAAAGTTATGTCTTATAATGGCATAAAAAGCCCTAGATCTTCTAGATCCATTATCTCTCTGACTTCATCTTCTCCATCTCTTTTTCTTTCTCACTCTCCTCCCAGCACTAAGCGACTACTAATCTGCTTTCCTTCTGTGTAGATTTCCCTACTCAAGACTCTCATGTGAATGAAGTCATATAATATGTGGCCTTCTGTGTCTGATTTTTTTCACTTAATATTTTCAAGTTTCATCCAAGTTGTAGCATGTATCAGTACTTAATTTCTTTTTATGACGAAATAGTATTCCATTTTATGGATATACCACATATCATTTACACATTCATCCTCATGAACATTTGAGTTCTTTCTACATTTTGGCTGATATAAATAATGTTGCTATAAACATTCGTGTACATGTTTGTATGTGGGTATATGTTTTCAGTTATCTTGGGTTTATACCCAGAGATGGAATTGCTGGGTTATATAGTAACTCTGTGTTTAATTGCTTAAGAAACTGCCAGACTGTGCTACAATTTTGCAAGATGTTACCCACTAGATGAAACTATGTAAAGGGTACACAGAGTCTCCCTTTATTGTTTCTTACAACTTGCATATGAATCTACTATCTTAGAATAAAAGCTTAATTTTTAAAAAATGATTCCTTTGGACTTAAGAAACTGGATACCTATAGTGACTAATACATGGGGGAGAATGGCAAAGTAATTTGTATGGATGCTAAAATCAGAAATTCTATTTGAGGCAGAATAAGATCCCTGTTAAATATCTAAGTGATGATGTCTAATATGCAAGTGGTAATACTATTCTGAATCAGTTGATATGGTTGTTAATCACTTATCGTGCATGTAACCTTGTACTATATATTTTCAAGGACTTGGGAGTATGACGTGATCTCTGCCACTATGCCATTTACAGTATTCTTGGGAAAGCAAGTCAAAATTCCCATGAAGCAGAAAATATAGACTCCTAAATTGTGGGGGATAGCCACTAAGAGCTGAGAAATGAGAGTTATAATCTGAGTTTCCTGGAAGCCCAGAAACTAAAGTTGAAATAGAATATAGATAGGAAAAGAGAAAGTTAAAGAAATAGCAAGAACTGTGGCTTCTAGCAAAAATGAACTTCGACAGCAAAAGTGAGACCTCCGCTGAAAAGGAAGTGAGAATCTTTAAGAAGCAGAGAGAAATAACATGCAATTTAATTTGACAAACATTTAAAATTTTTAGCATATGAAAAGTACTAAGCTAGGTGTTAATGGGAATATATAATCAGAGCTAGTTACTGGCCACAGAAGCTTTCTAATAAGTGACAATTATTCATTCACTTATTCAATGCAAATTGAATACTGACAACATTCCAGGCACTGTTCTAGGTCCTGGGAATTCAGTAGTAAAGAAAACAAAACACCTCTCTAAAGAAGCTTATATTCAAGTGGAAGAAGACAAATAAAAAACATATTAACAAATATATACAAAATCCAGTTAATAGATTACTAAAATAATTCAAGCAAGAGATGATGGTGGCTTAGACCAGAGAGGTAGCAGTAAAAGATTTGTGGACAGTAGTGAAATTCTAAATGTATTTTGAATGCAGAGCTAGCAAAATTTGCTAATAGCTTAGATGAGGAAGAGAAAGGTCAAAGATGATTCTGAGATCTAGAGGAACAGAGAGGCCATTTGCTAAGAAGAGGAAGGGTATGATAGAGGCATATTTTAGAGAGACGAGACATCAAGTTTAGTTCTGGATGTTATATTTGGAATGCCTGTTAGACATCTAAGTGGAAATATTGATTAGGCAGTGGTACATATAAATCTGGAATTCAGGAGATGGGTAAGAGCTACAAAGAGAAAATTAGATCTTGTCCGTGTATTAATGGAATTTACACCCGTGGGACTAGATGAGATCAGAGGGTGAGAGTGTTGGGAAGAGATGAGCAGGGCTGAATCTTAGGCACTTAAACTTGCGAAGGTTGGGACAGTTCAGATCAAGTAAGGAAGTCAGAGAAGGACTGGCCAGTAGGTGGAAGAGAGAAGAGGAGGAGCAAGAGAAAAGTGGTGTCTCAGGCACCAAAGGAGGAGAGTGGCCCAAGCAGCAAGGAGCAATGGACTGTGTCAAATGGTGCTGCTATTTCAAGATGATGACTGAGTATTGCCTATTGGCTTTGAAAATACGCATGTTATTGATGGCCCCAGGTAAAAGTAGTTTCAGTGAGTGGTGGATGAAAGTCTGTTTGGACTGAGCTTGGAAGATAGGAGGAAAGGAAGTGAAACAACATATGTAAACAGATCTTTTGAGGAATTTTACAAGAAAGGGAAGCAGTGAAATAGAGCATTAGATATGGGGTCTAGGGAGGGTATTTTAAAAGATGTGTGTGTGTGTGTGTGTGTGTTGATAGACATGATATAATACGTAAATAATTATCATGGAAAGATAAGAGTATTATGAGAAGCTGTAAGGAATATGAGATATCATGGGGTCCCAATCAGACTGTGCTCAGAGATTGAATCTCAATGTGGGTAGAAAAAAAATGCAGGAAGCTTGGTAGATTGGATTCTTTTGTGTTAGGACTGCTGACTTTCACAACAGATGTGGAAGAGAGTATTACAGGTGGTTCAGGAACAATTTGAACACTGTAGAGACAGAGAAACAGGAAAATGTTAATATTTGAGAAAGACAACTTGGGAAGTTAGCTGAAGATAGACCAGAAAAGAAAGACCAGGGCCAAATAGAAAGCTTATGGAAGAATTTGAAATTTATCTGAGTTCATGAAGAGCCTTAAAGTATGTTTGAATGTGAACGTGAACAATCCTATCTGTGTTTCAGGAAGGTAAGTCTGACAGTTGTGTGGACAGCGGACTGTATAGATGAAATGCAGCCAGTCTGTGGAAGTTTTTCCAAACCATACTGGGAAACTTGGATTTGATCAGATAGGCAATGGGAGCCACTCACTAAGTTCTTAAAAAGAAAAAGACATGGAGACAGTGGTGTTTTGTCCTTTAAAATTAAACTGGAAGTGATTTACAAGATGGATTAAAGTGGTGACAGATTGGAAACACTGCTGATTTGCCTGGCTTTTCCTCTGGAATTTTCCTTGCTGGTTTGTGAAAATATCTTGTTTCTTTTTATAAGAGAGATTTAGCCCCAAATATGGAAAATCTGACTTTTTTGCTTTAGTCTCTAGCTAGTGTTTTAGTTAGAAAGAGATACTACAAAGGAAGGACAAGCAAGGGCTCACCTGCTAGAATCTAGGTAGTATCAGGTGAAGACTTTGATTCTCATACATTCATAAAGTATTATTGCATGTTTTCCATTTGCTGATCACCATCTCAGGCTCTGGGGAAACAAAGAAAGGAACCTAATTCCAACCTACAAGGAATTTAAAATTTAATGGGAGTGGCAAGCATATACAAAGTAAAATATTTGTAGCACAATGTGAGAGAGTCTATGCACAGAATGCTCCTGGGAGTCCAGAGGAGGAAGTGATTTACCACCAGAGAAAGCTGGAACTTCATGGGGAAGGCCACATTTGATAACCTCTACCTGAATAGATTCTCAGCTGCCTAAGAAAAGGGGAAAAAATATTTCAGGCAGAGGGAAAAGCAGGCACACAGGCTTAGCTTGCAGAAAAAGCACAGTGTCATTGGAGGCTTTAAGAAGGTCTTTGTGCCTAGAGGGTAGCTTGTATAATGTCCAGTGGCAGGACATGAGTCTGCAAGTAGGGGTCAATAGCCAAGGGCACTGTGAACTATGCTGAGGAGTTTGAATTCTATCCTGCAGGTCAGTTTCCGTTTGATACACTTTCTTCTGTTTTTCTAGTTCAGGCTATGATCATCTCTCATAGTCTACTCCTTGTCCCTGGTCCTGCACCTGTCTGCTTGTCCTCCACCCTGTCTGGGTGATCTAAATTCACACCTAACCCTGTTATGAGTTGAATTGTGCATGCTGTGCACCCCCTTCCCCTCGGCGGAAATTCATTTGTTGAAGTCCCTAACCCCTAGTGCCTTAGAATATAACTACGTTTGGAGATGGGATTTTTAAAGAGGTAATTAAGTTAAAATGGAGTCATTAGGTGAGCCCTAACCAATATGACTGGTGTCTTAATGAGAAGAGATTAGGACACAAACATGTCCAGAGAAAATACCAAGTGAAGACACAAGAATATGGCCATCTGCAAGTCAAGGAGAGAGGCCTTAGAAGAAACCACCCTGCCAACACCATGATCTTGGACTTCTAGCCTCCAGAACTGTGAGAAAATAAATTTCTGTTGTTTAATCCGCGGGATCTGCTATGCTTTGTTATGGCAGCCCTAGCAAACTAATACACTTTGCACTTCCTATTTCATATTGTATAGAGCAACTTTATACCATATGAACTTTAGAACTTTATCTCTCTAGAATCCTGCACCCCTTCCATGCTAAACTCTGCTCATACAGGCCACCAAGTTTATTATTTCTTGTTCTCCAGCAGCTCCTTCAATCTAAAATGCCCTTCTGCCTCCTCCGACTCTGTTAACCACATCTTCAGTTTATAAGACCCAAATGAAGCACCATCTTCCCTATTCTGTGTTTCCCATTTATAGAACATATCAGAAGTAATCACTCTCTCCTTCTGCCTCTCTCTGCTGGCAACAAACTTTTGTCTCAGAGCCATTTTAATAAACATGTTTCCTCCTACTAGACTTTAAACATTTTGAGTAGAAAGACTGTGAATATCTGTCTTTATAATCTCAATTCCTATTTTAGCTCCTGGCACATAACAAATACTCTAGAAATGCCGTAGAGCCTGGATATCCAGACATAAGTGTTCCTGAAAGAAATTCACTCATATTTTACAATAGTCTAATGTAGATGTTACATTTTTTTTTAAATGCTCACGTCTGTTGATTAGCTCTCTTAGATATTTCCAAATACCACTAAATAACATTATTTTTAATCCAATCATCCTTTTTATATACTGCATGCAGATGCCTGCTGCATTTTAATCTGTCTACCTTCTTTAGTTATATTTCTAGTCATTTATTCAACACATTTAATCTGTGCCAGACAGTGCTAGATTCTGAGGGTAAGAAAACAACTGAAATGTTGTTCTTACACAAATGAACTCATGGTTAGGCAGAAGGGACAGATACATAAACCAATTAAACTGCAGTGTGGTGAGTGCAATGATAGAGATGTGTGTACGGTATTAATGGAATGATTTAATTAGATGGAAAGAACAGGCACTTTTTACAGCTAGGTGTTTGCTAACTTTTATTTTCCAAAATAATTATTGCTTCTTGTAGTGTGTGTCTTTAGCAGGTGACTTTTTCCTGACCTTATGGCCTTGCTCTGGAGGGACCTTATTGAAACTCCTTATGTACTGATTACGCCCAATGCCTGTGTGAGAATTTCCAGAAGCCTCGGCCCTGCTGTCATCCTCATTAAAGAATCACACAGAGAGAAGGCGCCTTCAGAGGACTTAAATCCCCTTCTTTCTTCACTTACCACCTCATATAAAGCTGGAATTGACAGCTAATTCTACTCTATTCTAGGACCTTGTAATATGTGAAGTGAAGGATATAGGGCAGAGGAATTATCACTGCTCTTTCTCATCTGTCCCCAATGCTGGACCCTGGAATGTGGCTACCCCGTTCTTTGCAGGAAAAATAGCAATTCCCAGTAGTTAAGAGTATCTGAGAGGAATCTCAAAGAACTGCGATGAATCTAAGAGTTGACAAGGTAATATAAACCACTAGCTACTTCAAAACATAAAATACCCACGTATCTGTTCAAATACTTCCAATTCTCCGTGTCTTTTATATAACATTCTGTGTCTGTGTTATCTGTCTTTAAAAATTCCTACAGTCCAAATAAACGCTGCCTGATTATCAGACCAACATGGTTGGTTAACTTACTTACTGATAGAAATACAGTGATACTGAAAGGCAGTACAGATTTCTAAGAATGACAGTTATCATTTGCACACATTCTTTTGCGTGATAATCAGCTTCAATTATCTGGCTAAAAATCTTATTCAGCATTTATTTGAAAATTTTGATGTGAAAAATATGGGCTCTTTAAGAAAGGAATTCTAAAATAGATTTTCCATGTTACTTTAAGTTATGTATCTCAAGCCAATGCCAGGATCTACTGGCTATGAGAGAATTAAGCTAGTATTGTATGCAAGTCAAGTTTCTTCTGATCTAGCCAAAAAATAAAACGTAAATATTGAGATGATGCAGGGAGCCAGGTGAATTTCAGCCTGGACCCAAACAGGAAAACAGGGATTTCCAGGGGCTCCAGAGGCCATGGCAGAAGAGTTAAATGCCGTTTATACCTGTGGTATGCCTTTGTCATGTTATATTTACCTGTCTGTTTACATGTCTATCTCTTCCACTAAACTATGAGTTCTATGAGGTCAGAAATGAGTCGTATTTATATCTATACCCATGCACCTTTTAGAGGAAATGAAGAAAAGGGAAAGAAGACAGGTAGGTAGTCCCAAAGAGGAATAACAACTGGGATTCATGGGGAGGCACTTGAGAAACTTAAACGAAGCAGATGATAGGAAACTATGGATATGGCTAGAGAAGTCTTCCATGACTTTGCTATCTAGAATAGCTCCCCCAACATTTCATCACCATGTTTATTTCCTTTCCAGTACTTATCCCAATCTATAATGGTTTTGTTTATTTACTGGTTTATGAGCTTCTTACCTCAGGGTAATTCTATGAAGGCAGAACCTAATCTGTGGTTTTGTTCATTACTGCCCAATAACTATTTGTCACATCATAATTATTTGTTTTGAATTACTTAATCTATGTGACTTGGGATGAATGAATATATTTGTGTCCTGAAAATTTTTTTACATCATAGAAAAAGCTTACTTACGTATAATGGGCACAAGGAAGTGGAACCATTGAAAAAGGAAAGAACATGAAAAAATGCGGCGATTACTGGTATTTGATCTCTGAAAGGGAGCTCTCCTTTTTATCCTCCTAATGGAAAATTAACTCAATGTCAGTGAAGGAAGGGATCTGGGTTAGTGTTATTCTTATCTTTGAAGGCTCCTCCAGTCTTGAAGATAGGAGATGAGAGAGCCATCACAGGAGTTAAACACCGCTTATTTAACAAAAGTATTCTGTACTTGCCATGTGACAAGAACCAAGTGGGGCCACAAGATACAAAGATGCCTAAGAGAAAGTTTGTAAAGCAGCAGCGGGTAAAAAGCAAAGCACGCCATCTGCTGCAGCTGGAAAAGATCTGTGTGCTAGCTGTGTTCTCATTCTTTTCTTTTTGATTTTTAAAGCAATTTCTTTAAAAACAATTTAAAGAATTCCTCTTTATGCTTGCTATTTCTCTTAAGGCACTGTTGTGTTTATTTGCTCTTATATTCCTATAGTTTCATCTTTTTTTTTCTGAAATAATTAATTTGTAATACTTCCCTGAGTTCTGTCACTTCAGTGCTGAACTTTTCTAATTTTGATTTATGATGTTTTTCACATCTTGACGCATTTTCGTCATGTCTTTACGCTCTTTTGGAAATGGTAGGTTACAGTTCGGGGCTGTTTTGTGGGCATATCTTCCTCCCTGCCTGCTTTCCTTGTATGTAGGGATGTTAGTTTGTCCTGTATTCTTTGTTCTTATAATAATTTTGTATTGGATTTCCCCTCAATACTCTCCTTGTGCTCATTTCTAAGGGAAATTCGATTTTTGTTTCTTTTCTCTATTTCTTTTTCTTTTTTCTTGAACTTTCATAGCGAGGCGAGTGGAGAAAGGCTTTTCTAACTTCAGCATGCTCCCTCTTCTGTTGTTCTGTGTAGTGGTCATAACCTTGGTGGCTTGCTCTCTGGGATTCCCTGGCCCAGGTTCCAACCCCCTGGACCTTTTATTTACTTTGTCACAGTTGTCCAGGTGCTGCTGAGATTTATTTCACTTGCAGCATCTTTTCCTTGTGGGGCTATGTCCCAATTTGGAGCACCAGCAAGCCACAGTTTTGAAGGCACAGTGGGATTCTGCTGCTCAGGCCCCTGAAGTCCTGTGGGCTGGAGCGTCACCCAGGCGGGAGCGAACGAAGTGCTGGCTCCCATGCGGGCTGCACTCTGAAGACTGCTGAGTCCTGAGCGGCCTGCGCTACCGCAGCGGCCCAACGCACCTGCCTGCACCTGCCCGCACCTGCCCACACCTGCCCACACCTGAGCTCACCTGCAGCTGTTGCTGGGCCTGAACTTTGCAGTGGCCGCCCACTGGCTTCCTTCTTCCTGCGCAGACTCCTTCTGAGAATCTGACTGTTGAGGGTCCTCTAGCTTTGTTGCAAATTTTGCCCAGGCGTTTTGGCTTCTCCTTTCAGTTACTCTGCTTTTGTAGCTGTTGTTTGCTTGTTTTTGCTTTTTGTTTTATAGGAATTCAGAGATTTAAAATCTGGGCTTCTGCCGTCTCTCCAGAATCCCTGTCAAATGCATTTAAAGCAGGTAGAAACCTTGGGCTAAGCAAATATGTCCTTCCACTCAGGCTTTTTGAATTAAGGAGCAGCCTTAAATATTTATGAAGTGTATTACTCCTCTTTATCCCTATCAAGACTCTGTATACATGTAGTAGCTTATTTCTTTCCTGACCAGTTCTGCTGTGTTCACCTTCGCCCTAACCGTCCATGACTGGTTTTAAGTAATCTCCAGAACATGCAAATATGACTGTGTCCTTCCCCTGTCCCTACTGAATAAATCCTAAACTCCTTGGCAGGGTATGCAAGATCTGCCATAACGGGAGCATTTTTCTTTTGTCTGACCTATTGCGTGACTGTCAAACCCTGTGCATTCATACTACTGGACTGCTCATGAACACACACATATGACATTGATTCAAGACTCAGTATTTTTGCGCATCTTATTCCTTCTCCTGAAATGCCTTTCCCAGCTTTCTTCTAGCTAATTCTTATTCAACTTTCCAGACTTAACTGCCCTCCTCCAGAATCTCACAGCATTTTATATTCATGTCATTTACCAGGTTAGAAGTATATGATCTGCTAAAGTGTATGCGCCCTCCACTGGACAGTAAACTAGGAACCCTATCTTACTCACCGTTGTGCCCCCGAATCATGTATAGTAGTACCTCGTACATAGATAATGTTATCATTTTCACTATTTCTTGCTTTTACTTTTTCTGAGTCATTTTATCTGTCCTTGGTACCTCAGCTATGCCCTATTTTACTACCATGATACATTAAAATAAAAAAATAGTCAAATTTCTCTCTCAATCAGGCTCTTCTTCTGAGCTGCAGATCATTTATTCAGCTGTTTGGATAACATCTGCACTTGCGTGTGTCCCAGGAATCCAAAGTCAAGATCCAGCTCTTCCATTGTATTCCCTTTTCTTGATCAAAGGCGCCTTGCTGATCATGCCAGAAAATAGAGGTCATGCTAACTCATTCTATTTCCTAAACCTCCGAAGTGTCAAAGTCTTATTGATTCCATCTTCCAAGCCTATCTCAGATCTATTTTTCTCTCTCCTCATCCACTGTCATACACCAGTGGAAGCCGTATCATCTCACCTGATGCTATTTTAAAAGATTACTAATTACATTCCTGTATCCATGCTTGACTTTCGCTAATCTATTTTACATACAACAGACAAAATTACACTTTGAAAATGAAAGCCTGATCATGTGGTCCTCTGCTTAAAACCAATCAATGGCTTTTCATTGTTCTTAGCGTAAAGTTTCAAAATCCTTAAATTGTCCTCTTAAGTTTCCTGTATCTTTTTGCTCACTGGCTTCAAGTTCAGAGTAGTGGAACTTCTAGAGTTCTGAGTCAAGTCAGGATTCCTTCACTGGCACTCTCTCCAGATGGAGGTGCTTATTTAACATTCAGTCTCAGGGAACTTATCCCAGCCCCACTGATATTGAATCCCTGGGAGTTGGCCTAGGAATGTATACTTTAAACAATATCCTCAGAGAAAACTTATATTCCTAAAATTGAAGAAACGTTGTCTTTTAAAGGTTCTCTATCTTGATCTGGTCGGTGGGTCATGACTGTAACTAAAAATTCATCAAGATGTATACTCATCTTGTATACTTTATGTAACACTGCAGTAAAAAGTAAGAAGAAACAAAAAAAACAGTCATTATACATTGCTTTAGCAAAATAAATAAACGTCTTATATAGTAAATTTTAATTAACATGTCATAATTCATGTTTTTGTTTTCCTAAAGCAGATTATTTTACATTTTTATTAGAAATTTAGGCTCTAGTCATTTTAGAAAAAATCCTTTACATACTTTTGGTTTGAAATACAATTATTCTAGTGTATAGTCAAATTTATTTGTTTTAAAAATAAGCCATTGTTGTCTTTGATACAGATAAAATTCATTATTTTAGATTTAAAAAATTTTGTATTTCTTTAGAAAGTTGATGTTTCAAGTAAATGGTACTTTTAAACACCTGTATCTTTTTGTGTGAATATGAAGATGTCTGTACAAAGGAAGGGAAGAAAGAATGAAGTGGGGGAAGGAAGGAGGGAAGGAGGAAGAAATGGAAGGAAAGAAGGAAAGAAAATTAAAGAAGCCAGTGCCCTAAGGACAAAATATTCTTGCCCATCCTCTCAAAATAAATCCTCTCAAGTAGCTTAAGATATTACACATGTTTTGATTGTTAGTTATATCTCTAGCTATTTAGTCTCTGGTTGAGAACAGCCTTCTTAATTGCATAATAGCTTATTGTAACACTTTATATTAAAAAATATTTTGTTATTGCGTCTAGTGTATATTTATAAGCCTTATTATTATTATCATTATTATAATTTAAAATATATGACTGTTTCTGTGTCGGTGAGAGGAGCAGGGACTCACTGTGAGAGACAGAGCACCCTTAAGAATTTGTGGCCTCTCATTTTGATACCTGATTTATCACACACCTTCACAATTTTACCAGTTTCAGAAGGAGGCCTGTTTTCTCTTGGAATGCTACATTCTTTGGGGATGAAGTGTTCAGAGTCTTTAACACTGTATTGGAGTGTCTCTTGAGTATTTAGCATCTGGATACAGCCGTCATCACAGTAATGAGAGATAGAGCAGGCCAGAACTGACTCTGTCCAAGGGAAAAGCAGGATCAGCACCAATTCTACCATGGCTTTTCCCAGTGCTGCAAAAATAATGGGTCAACAAGGTACTTTTATTAAATACATCTGCAGCATTGCATTTAATTTTTTATTGTCACCCAGCCTACATACAGTTAGGAAATTGCTCTAATAATTAATGATATGACTATAAAAACTTAGGAGATTATAAATATTATAATAATTTTCATAATAGTTGCAGACTGTTGTTATAACTTCTGTTTTTCTCATATACATTTATAGTATCTTTTTTAAGCATAATGCTAAAAATATTAGAAGGAATTCTCAAATAAATAACCCAAGTTTCCTCAGAATGATTTATTTAATATTACCAAGAGAGACAAACTTCTAAACTAGATGTACCATCTAACTTATTTTGTATTCTTAAAAAACTTTTTATTGCTTTAATTATAAAAATCACACTTGTAAAAATTATATGTAATAAAAAGATTTAAAAGTTCAGATAAGCTTAGAAGAAATAAGTAAAATCTCAGGTAGAACAATCACTTAGAAATAATGTCTGTTAACATTTGTTTGTAGAGATACATCAAGAGTGAGGTTGACAATGGAATAGAATAGAGTCCAGAAATAAATCCACACCTATATGGTTATTTAATCTATGACAAAGGAGGCAAGAATATACAGTGGGATAAAGATAGTCTATTCAATAAATAGTGTTGGGAAAACTGGACAGATACATGCAAAAAAAATGAAGCTAGACCACCTTCTTATACCATATACAAGAATAGATTCAAAATGAATTGAAGACTTAAATGTTAGACCCAACACCATAAAGTCCTAGAAGAAAGATTTTAGAAGACATAGTAAACTCTCTGACATTGGTCTTAGTAATATTTTTTCTGATATATCTTCTCAGGGAAGGGAAACAAGAAAAATAAACAAATGGGACCTACATCAACTAAACTAAAAAGTTTTTGCGCTGCAAAGGAAACCATCAGGAAAACAAAGACAACATAATGAATAGAAGATATTTGCCTATGATAAACCTAATAAGGGGTTAATATCCAAAATTTATAAAGAACTCATACAACTCAACACCAAAGAAACAATCCAATTAAAAAATGGGCAGAGGACCTGATTAGATATTTCTCCACAAGGGACAAATAGATGGTCAATAAACACATGAAAAGATGCTCAAGATCAATAATCATCAGAGAAATGAAAATTAAAACCACAATGAGATATCTACCTCACATCTGTCATCAATAAATCAAAACACAAGTGTTGGCAAGGATGTGGGAAAAAGGGAATCCTTTTGTACTGTTAGTGGGACTGCAAACTGGTACAGCCACTACAGAAAACAGTTTGGAAGTTCCTCAAAAAATTAAAAATAGAATTACCTTATGACCCAGCAATTCCACTTCTGGGTATTTATCCAAAGAGTACCAACACTAATTCAAAAAGATATATGCACCTCTATGTTCACTGCAGTGCTATTTACAGTAGTCAAGATATGTACGCAAAGTGCCCATCAATAGACAATTGGACAAAGAAGTGGTACATATATATAATGGAATATTACTCAGCCATAAAAAAGAATGGTCTTACTATTTGAAATAACATGGATGGACCTAGAGGGTGTTATACTGAATGAAATGTCAGAGAAAGACAAATACCATATGATCTCACTTATACATGGAATCTAAACAACAAAATAAACAAATGAAACTAAAACACTCATAAATACAGAGAACAAACTGGTAATTGCCAGATGGGAGGGGGTTGGGTGAAAAAGATGAAGGGATTAAGAATACAAAATGGTAGTTACAAAATAGTCATGGGGATGTGAAGTACAGCATAGGGAATATAGTCAATAATATTGTATTAGCTATGTATAGTGCCAGGTGGATATTAGACTAATCAGGGGAATCACTTCGTAAATTATATAATGTAAAACCACTATGCTATACACCTAAAACTAATAAAAAATAATATTGAATGTCAACTGTAATTGAAAACGAAAATACATACAAAAATTTTTAAATGAGTGAGATTGAGGTCAGTGCATTTTATTTAGACCTTACTTTATGACTATTAGCTCATCTAATTCAAAGAACAATTCTGAAAGGTAGTCCTATTATAAACTCTATTTTACAAAAGAGAAAGATAAAGAACAGAGTTATTAAATGATTTGCTCGAGGTCACACCACAAGTAGGTGGCAGAGCAGGAATTTGAGGCCAGGTAGTCTGACTTTGGAGTCTGTGTCCTTAGTCACTAGCTGAAATTACACTTATTAATATATTTTTTAAACAGCTTTATGGAGGTATAATTGACATACAATAAACCACACATATTTAAAATATATAATTTGAAAAGTTTTTTAAACCATCTTAACTATTTTTAAGATGTGTTTCATAGTGTTTCATATATTCCCTCTGTTGTGCATAGGTCTCCAGAAGTTTTGCCCTTGCAAAACTGAAACTCTATATCCATTAGATGACATCTCCACTTGCCCCTCTTCTTAGCCTTTGGTGATTGCCATTCCACTTTCTTTTGCTATGAATCTGACTATTATAGGTACCCCACATAAATGAAAAGATATAGTAGTTGCCCTTTTGTGATTGGTTTATTTCACTTAGCATAATGTCCTCAAGGTTCATCCGTGTTGTAGCATATAATATTTCCTTCCTTTTTAAGGCTGAATAATATACCATTATATATAGATTGCATATGGTTTATGCATTCACCTGTCAATGATACATGGTTTGCTTCCACTTCTTGGTCATTTTGAATAATACTGCTATGAACATGAAAGTGCAAATATCTGTTTGAGATCCTGCTTTCAGTTTTTTTGGATATATACCCAGAAGTGGGATTGCTGAATCATATGGTAATTCTATTTTTAATTTTTTGAGGAATCGCCATATTGTTTTCCATGGAAGTTGTAAGTTGCACTGTTCCCACCAACAGCGCGCAAAGATTCCAATTCCTTTTTTTTTTGGCACATTTATTTATTTATTTATTTTTAATTAATTAATTAATTTTTTATACTGACTGGTTAATGAAATCTGGTAAGTTTTAGATGTACACTTTAATAGTAAGGCGTATATATATTTACATTGTGTGTTCACCTGCCATAGTTAAATTTCTTTCTGTCACCATATATTTAACCCCTTTTACCTCGTTTACCTCCCCCCACCCCCTCTCCCCTACCCTCTTGTAACCACTAGTCCATTGTCCATGTCCATGAGTTTCTGTGTTTGTCCTATTCATTTGTTACTTTTAGGTTTATATCTCACATATAAGTGATATCTTGTGATTTTCAACTTTTTCTGTCTGGCTTATTTCGCTTAGCATGATTATCTCCACGTCTATCCATGTTGTTGTAAATGGCAGTATTTCATCTCTTCTTATGGCTGAATAATATTCCATTGTGTATATGTACCACAGCTTCTTTAGTCGATCATCTTTCGTTGGATACTTCAGTTGCTTCCATGTCCTGGCCATTGTGAATAATGCTGCTATGAACATCAGTGTGCAAATATTTTTTCAGATGTGAGTTTTCAAGTCTCAAGTTTTCAAGTAAATACCCAGCAGAGGGATGGCTGGATCATATGGTAGATCAATTCTTAATTTTTTGAGGAACCTCCATAGTGTTTCCAATTTCTGTACATCCTTGCTAACGTTCTTTTCTTTCATTTTTTTTTATTATTATAGACATTCTAATGAGTATAAAATGATATCTCATTATGGTTTTGATTTACATTTATCTAGTGATAAATGATGTTGAGCATCTTTTCATATGTTTGTTAGTCACTTATATATTATATTTGGAGTAATGTCAAATCCTTCGTCCACTTTTTAAATGAGTTATTTATATTTTTGTTGTTGAGTTGTAGGAATTCTTTATATATTCTGGATATTAACCCCCAATATACCTTTTAATCCACATAGAATAATACTTATACTTTGAAGGCTGTCTTGCAAAGTGCTTTTTGTGCATTTTGAATATATTATCTAAAATTACTTTGCTGATATTATAGTCTAATTTTTAATGATCCCTCTATTATAGATATCTTATGGTATTTTCATGTTTTGCTATTGTAAATAAAACTACACTGATTATATTTATTTATTTTATGATATTTTCTGTATTAGTTTCCTGAGTCAGCTGTAGCTCATCACCACAAACTTGATAAGTATAAACAACAGAAATTTATTCTCTCATAGTTGTAGAGGCTAAAAATCTGAAATCTGGCAGAGCTAAGCTGATCCTAGGATTCTAAGGGAGATAATGTTCCTTGCATTTTGTGACTTCTGGTGGCTGTTGGCATTCCTTAACTTGCGGCTGCATCATTTGCCTGTGGTCACATTGCCTCCTCCTCCTCTATGTGATGTCCCTCTGCCTTAATTTTATGACCTTTGTCATTAGATTTAAGGCCCACCCAGATAATACAGAATGACCTTATCATCTCAAGATCCTTAACTAAATTACATCTGTAAAGACCCTTGTTCTTTATAAAGTAACATTCACAAGTTCTGGGGAATTAGGACATGGACACAGCTTTTGATGGGCCACCAGTCAACCCACTACAGATTCATTAAGATAAATTCCTAAAATTAGATTTGTTAGTTCAGGATATGTAAAATTTAAATGTTTTTAGATAAATCTTTCCAAATTATGACTTTGAATTGCATTTTAATATTCTTAAACATGTGTATTATGTGTGTTTGCATACATACCATGCAAAAACGTATACTCTATAAAAAATAAAAAAGGAAGGAGAAGAAAATAACAAATTGGAGGTTGAGGAGAAAATAAAAAAAGAATGATGGAGGCTCTCAGAGTTGTCCTCCTTGATCATTTAAGTTCTATCTGTAGTTGTTTCAGTAAAACATACCCCACTGGTTTAGACCTGGAGATGTGGCCAAACTTGTGTAGTTTTATTTATTTGATTATTTCTGTTTTGTTTCTGTCTAGAAATATGTTTTATTTTCAAGTTTGCTTTTTTGTCTAAAATACTTGGTCTTCAATCATGACATACTGTTTTCCATTAAAAAGAAACATTTTTATTCTATTGTCTTCAATTGTCACATACTACTTACAATGTAGAGCATAAATTTTTGGACTTTTAAAATTATTTGAGGACGTGGTTCCATAGTGTAGTGGTTAGCACATCTGCTTTCCATGCAGAAGGTCCTGGGTTCATGCCCCAGTGGAGCCATAGTCCATGGTCTACAGCCATGCCACCCTGAACAAGCCCAATGTCTGATCTCGGAAGCTAAGCCTGTCAGGCCTGGTTAGTACTTGGATGGGAGACCACCTAGGAAGACCAGGTGCTGTAGGCATAAATAATAATAATAAATAATAAAAAAATAAAATAAAAAATAAAATAAAATTATTTGATGAATAAGCTAAGACAAGCTTTATACGTATGTATGATGTACATACATGTGTGTTCTGTTGGGAGGTGGAATACCATGAGGATCAGGTATTTCTTTTCTTAAATGTAATTTAAAGATTCACCAAAAAAGAACTATGTCTCAGGATAAAAGTCATTTTTAAGGTATTTGGGTAATAAATTTTGTGGAGTTGCATTTTCAAAACCTTAAATAACAATGAGCTTCTTGACAGAAGATGACCTTTTTGTAACCAATACGCAGAACTCAACACATCCAGTTGAGTGTGAACTCTTCAAAGTTGGAGGCTTATTTCAGGGATGAGACCATCTCTAGAAGTCGGAATCTGAACATCTCTCTCAAAATTAACTGCTTTTAACTTGTGGCCTAAGATTTTCAAAAGTAAATCAGTTTCATTTATTTGATAAACCCATCTTATATTTTGTCTAAAGTTTCTATTTATTTTTCAGTTTGACTATCCATTGGACACGGCTCTGCGTAACTTTTATCTGGTTCCAAAAATCAAATCTGCTTTTATGAAAAAAAAAAAAAGTCACCAGAAAGGATTATCGACATGTTGCTACATTTTCCAAAAATGATTTAAGCAGTAGCATTATCATTATAATAACTATGGCTTCCTGAGGAGTTTGCTTTGAGAGAGAACACTCAGAAGTGTCATTTGTGGTATATTTTTAGAAATATCCTGATACATTGCTATAAAAGTAACACAATAGCCTTATGGGATACTCTCAAGATTTTCTAGTCAAATCTCCTCAGTTTATACAGGAAAGGTGAGATTCAAAAAATTTATTTAAAAAGTTGCAGAAGTTTAGCTACAACATTACTTGGTGATGGAATTACAGAGATCCAAGTTTTTTATTTAATTTTAGGAATTCTTTTTAAACTATAAGCTGATATAGCTGCAGTTGTAAATTGGTTAGTGACTATGAACTTCAACCTGCAGATGTGTTTGCATTATCTAGAAATTTTAAAATACTGGTAGGTGGGGCAATAATTTTCCACTTCAGATTAGCAAGAGGATTTAGTCTTGAATGAAACAAACAGCTTTTGGATAAAGTGGCCAGATTTAACAAATAAAAATTTGCATTTCTGATTTAAAAAATGCTTAATTTTTTACTATAAGTATGTCCCAGACATTGCATGGGATATACTCATGCTTAAAATATTATTTATTTGGGATTCAAATTTAGCTAGGCAACCTATATTTTATCTGGCAAATTTAGCCTTGGAGTATATAGGCATACATATCACCATTTTGATTCCGGCCTATCAGCCGTGTGTGGCAGAAATTATTATTCACTAAATAGCCTTATGTTCCTTCATCCCCATATTTCACAGCTTCCCTGAAGTTAGACAGAGCTACTTGACTAGTTTTGGACAATGTGTAGTGGTTAGAAATGATGTGTATCTATTGATTGATGCATTTAAAAGCCATAGTGCAACAACCCCCCAGGTCACTCTTTCTCTCTTTTAGTGAACTAGAAGCCATCTGTTTAAGACGGCATAGATGCAAACACAGCAGCCTTGGCTCCCTGAGGAAAAGTTGGAATGAAGGTACCCAGGAGAACCATTGGGCCCTCAGCATACTCTGTGTGTAAGACATAAACCTTCATCGGTTAATCCATTGAAATTTTAGGGTTGGTTTGTTACTGCAGCTTGGTATAGCCTATGACTAACATACTGTGTATCATTATATAAATTAAGTAAATTCTGTGAGCTTAAATTTGCTATTGTCTTTTCACCTTTATGGAGTTGCCATCAACTGTGCAGATGTTTGGAGGACTGAATGAGAATTACAGGTGAAAAGCTTCAGCACTCTGCTGCACGGGAGCAGATGAGAATGATGTTTAATGATAGCTTGCCCATTATGAATATTGTTTTAATCCTTATAACAATCTTACGAAATTGGTGTTATCATTTCCATCTAAGCACTAAGGGAAATTAGAGTGGTTAAGCAATTTGCCCAAGGTCATTTCACAGAACTCATTAAGTATAGAGCTATTTCTTTATTCCATGACATTCTGTCTCCGAAATCTATATTTTCCCATCTATGTCACATAAACATTTGCCTTTGACATACAGAAGCCTGTCTCTATGTCATTTATTCATTTAAAAACAGCTATTGATTGCCTACATATCAGATGTCCTATATTAGCATTAGAATACAAAGATAAAAAACCAAACCAATCTTGCCCCTAAGGAAGTCTCAGTCTTGCTCAGGCAAGTAAATATATGATGATTATATGATGTATATAATACAATAGAGGGAAGCACAGACCTCTGAAAGATCACATATTGGGGGTGGGGGTGGAGTTAGAGGAGGCTCCAAAGAAGTGGTAAAACTTGTATTGAGTCTTGGATGATGAATCTGAGTTGGTCTGATAAAACAAATGGCTTGGTATTATTCTAGGCAGAGAAAGCATGTTCTAAGCATGCACAAACTTACTTTGTGTGTTTAGGAATTGTTAATTACCTGCTTGGGTTACAATCACATAGTGATTTCAGGAGTTAGGTATAACCAGTGGGAGCTAGAAACACAGCAGAGGCTGCCCAGTGGGAGTGGGATTACCAAGGTAAGGACTGTCCAGGAGGACAAATGACATATAGGTACTGCCGGAGATGCAGAGAAAAGGGTCAAAATACCCTGACTCACTCCCTCCTCCTGCCGTCCAGTCTCCCACCACTGCCTCCACTGGGCAAACCTAACTGGAAGTCAGTTGGCAAAAGAGTCAAAGAAATGTAGTCTCAGAATCCAGCTTTCTGCCATACAGAACAGAATAGGGGGAGCACAGGTGAGAAATGGATACAGAAGAAATAACACAAGAATATCAGTTTCATCCCTTGCTTTGTGAGGAACTGCACACGTTCTTTAGTCAATAATATTAAAATATCCTATTGTCTCCAATGGGGTTTCCTTAGCAGCAGATCTTGAGATGGAGATTAGGGTATCAGAAGTTTACTGAGAAGTGCTTTTGAGATCAACACTAATGGACGAGAGGAGAATTAAATACAATTAGGCAGAAGTAGAGGTTGAGCTGCAGTGCAGTCCCGACAAAGACTAAACTGACCCCATGTGTAACTGTGCGGCCAGGACAGCTCTTCAGAGCTGTCTCGAGTTGGGGCACTAGGATTGTACCTTTATACTCTCATACTGATTGGCCATTGGATTTCAGCTATTCTGAGGAGGAGGCATGACCTTGGGGAAAATCCCTACAGAGGATGACAGCTGAGGATCATCTTCCAGCATCACTCTCAGAAGCTGGGGAAATCAATCACAATTTCTACCATAATCCACTCCTTGTGCCCCTCAATCTTTTCATTGTTTCCACAAGAAATTCTCCATAAGTCTTTCTTCCTGAGGGAAATTTAGAAGAGAAAAGTTAGTGGGACAAGCCAGAGTTCTTACTGTTGCAGCTGTCACAGGGCCACAAATAACACTGGCCATCTCCCTCCTCTACTAGCTTTCTAGTTCCCCTCACCCTCAGCTGTCATCTCTACTGGGCTTAGGTTGACCTGTTGGCATAACCCAGACCCTTTTCTCTGAGGTTTCTGAGCACTGCTCACCATGACCTTCTCTGGCTAGACTTATTATACTGGTCAATATTTCATCGGAATTGGCCAAAGGAGTACCAAGGGTTACCCAAGCGGATCACCTGGGCCCCACACATATTCCAACCAGTCCTACCTCCTCTTGATGATCGAGATCAATTTCCCTTGCAAAAATGGTGACTACTTATCTTTCTTACTGGTCCTGGATGCAAAGGGCTGGAAGTGCCCAGGCAGCAGCTATAGTTTGTAATTCAATTGGATTCTTATTGTGTCCCTCGTAGAAATGTTCTCCCTTTGGTAACCAGAATCTCTGTACCCACAGAGCTCATCATTCTATGCAAACATAATGAAGAAACCTTAAAACTTCAGTGAAGATCAATTTGGAGGGCACTTAAAAATTTAGAGTCCAGGAAGAGTAAGAAAAACTAGAAAAAAGGAAGTTGCCAGTTATGTAGGAGGAAAAACACTATGATATCTCTGAAGCCAAAAGAACAAAATTTTTCAAGAAATAGTTTTGATTAATTATTATCAAATACTGCTTTGGGAAAGGTACAGTAAGATGAAGACTGAGGGTAGGACACTGGATTTAGCAATAATCAGTGTTTGAAGGGTGTATTTTTAGTGGAGTCAAGAAATGAAAGCCTGATTAGAGGGGGTTAAAAATAGGAACAGGAGGAAAAAAAGTGAGGATGATGAGTATAGATGCTTTTAAGATGTTTTTTTTTTTTCTATAAAAAAGAAGAAGAGAAAGAAGTTAGCTTGAAGGAAAAGACACAAAGAATTCTTTTGATGAGGCAGACATTATAGCATATTAATGGAAATGACCCAATAGTGAGAGAATGATTGAAAGGGACTAATTATCCATTGTGATGGATGCCTAACAAAAAGTGCTTAGTAAATGCTAGCTACTCTGATTATTTAAAACTACTTTTAAAATCAAACCTTGATAATTAGAAAATCATATCCCCACTTTTTTGAATTTTTTTTTTTAAATTTTTGATTTCTAGCAAGTTTCCAGGTAATGTCATCAACATACCCAGAATTTAAGGTCATTGAATGTTGCTATGAAAAATAATGTTTACTGTTTCTTATGACCATGTAAAAACAAAATTACATACTTTTATGTGGAGAGAAGTGTTATGTAGGCTAGTCTATGCATCTGAATATAACCCTGTTAATTTCCACAAAATAATTCAGAATTTTGATACAGTTTACTATCTGTCAATAATCAATAACAGAGTGCCTTGTAGTTGTGTAGGGCCACAAAAACAAATAAATAAAAACAATAAACAACAACAGAACAAAAATAAGTTCAATAGAACAGTTACAAAATATTAAGCACAATCTGAGTGTTCAGATATAAAGAACTCTCCCACCATATGATCCAGCAATCCCTCTACTGGGTATTTACTCCAAAGACTTGAAACTCATACCCAAAAAGATATTTTCACACCGATGTTCACAACAGCATTATTCACCGTGGCCAGGACATGGAAGTAACCGAAGTATCCTACGATAGATGATTGGCTAAAGAAGCTATGGTACATATATACAATGGACTATTACTCAGGCCTTAAGAAGAGATGAAATACTGCCGTTGTGACAACAGGGATGAACCTCGAGATACTCATACTAAGGGAAATAAGCCAGACAGAAAAAGTTGAAAACCACAGGGTATCACTTATATGTGAGATATAAACCTAAAAGCAACAAACGAACAAGACAAACAGAGACTCATGGACATGGACAATAGGCTAGTGGTTACCAGAGTTTCGAGGGGAGTTTGAGTGTGGAGGTAGACGGGGTAAAAGGGGTCAAATATGTGGTGACCTTTTTCATAATTATAGTAAAATTAAAAACAATTATATAGATTTAAAAAAATAAAAAGTAACTATGGCTACTGGTTAAATAATCAGAGTGCCTGGGATTAGACCTAATACCTTAGTGGTATGTTGTACAGTTTTTGTTATTTAGAACAAAAGAGAAAAAAGTGAACCTCTTTACTTATGAAATTGTTCAGTTTGTGTGTGAGGAAAAGCCATGACTGTAACCAATCAGAATCTTTGTCCAAGTAAAAGATTACAGAGAATTGTTGTCAGATGCTGGATTTTTCCTTCCAGAGAAATGACAATCCTATACCTTGAAAATTTCAAGAGCAGTCTTCCAAACCCCTATAAAATATTAAACTAATATACTTGCAATTTTAGTACAAATCAAGACATGCAGAAATTGCAGAACTCATAGTTATATTAACTAAGTTCACAGGGCACACATGTAGGTTTTTTATTCCAAAGCAGCTCAGTTTGAGGAGTTAATATTTCTTTTGGGACTGAACACTTGTATTTTCCATCTTCTCTGAATTAAGATTAGAAAATGAAAATAAGTGTTTTCATACTTCATTTAAAGTATAATTTCTTAGCATTGCCAAGATGTTTGGCTGACCTCTTATTTTGTATCAATATTTAAAGGAAGGTATTAAATGAGAAATCATCTTGAGGCAAATTCAAAGACTGTGTCATGTACTAGGGCATTTATATTTTTTATATGTATAACACAATAATTTTATTTTGTGACTAGTTTCCATAACATGTTTCCATCAATTAAGAAGAGAAAAATATTTAATTTCTAAGGGCAAATCTCCAGTTTTTAACTTTTTTATGCTACGACATTGAACTGAAGAGAATCATGCAATTTAACAGTTGATTTACTTAACTTTTTCATTAAGAATTTCCTCATATTGTGTTGATTTTTTAATCGTCCAAATATTTTGATTGGTTTAAATATTCTGGAAAATATGCATATTGCTTTAGGAGCTGATAGAATACTTCCAAAAGCCATGATGGCATGTTTATGTGCCAATATAAAAATGGACACAACTAAAATATCCCTAAGTTCCACATTTTCAATTGGGAAAAAATACATTCCTTTTAAGAAATATGGCAATCATCCAATGTGAGTTTTCATATGAGGACAGTCTCAGGAGCTGTGAGGAGTACACTGCAGAACTGTCCACTCAAGGGATGGAAGAGGGGAGTATTTCTTTACCGATTCTTGTCCCTCATTGTGTCAATGCCCTCGTACTTCCAGGTTTGTATGTAAGTCAAAATTAGCTAAGCAGGTTCCCACAGGCGTTATAGCAAAAATTTCCTGATGCAGACACCAAGAAATTGCAGTGGAGGCAAGGTACTGTCATGTGATGCTTGTGTACACCTGGTTGTCATAATAACATCTGGGCTAGAAGTACATTAAGAGAACATGAGGTAGGGCGTAAGAGGTGTCTAAATACCCTCTCATGACGAATTTGGGAAAAATAGCATAGCATAATCATCAAAAGATGTGGTTACTTGCCAATGGATGGTTAAAGTGATACAAGAATATCCAAGATGTATTTAAGTAAAGAAAAATAGGCTATAGCTAAAGAATATAGCCCATGTTTTCAAGTCTGTATAGGGCCTATTAGCAAAAAGTACTATAGAAGCTTTGTGTGCCTTCAATAGAGTAACAAAGCATTGTCTCCTAAGAACTGGTCAGATATCGAGTGTGTTAAGCAACATGGTCTCCGGTGAAGAAGGGCATCGGTCAATCACAGCTTAACAACATTAACTAGGAATGTCATCTAACTTTATCTACCCTGCTTCCATGTTCACCAAACAGCTGTCTGATTCTACTGAGGCTTCCTCATACATTGGTCTACAGGTATAAAATGGACTTGTTTTCAATCTAAGCAATTGCATTTTCTTTATAGTGATATTTATTGTTGTAAATTTAAAAATTGGACCGTGTATCAATATGTATCAGTCCTTTGAGAATGTGGGTAGTGTGGAATGAAGAAGACTGAGCATGGTTGGGATATTGTTTAAAACTACATCAAGCATGGATGCGACAAGGAAACTAAGATGGTATGACAATAAAAGGATTACATTAACTTCCAGTAAGAAAAGCAGTTGAGCAAAAGTTTCTAGTGGAACAGATGGCTTGGAAAGAGTCAAAGGTGCAAAGATGTGCTGACTCGTCTTCCTGACTCTGTGGGTAAAGTGAAAGTGCTTTGGAGGACAATGTGGTTTTCAATTAATGGGAGATAGAGTGTTCAAGAAAAGGCTCAAGACTATAGCTTGTTGATTTTGACAGTTGACAGAATATCGTAGACAAAGTTATCCTAAATTTCCAATTGGAGTGTGGTATAATGGTGCCTTCCACCTCAGCAAAATCTCTTCTCCAAGTTGGTGGTTTGATTTGATCCATTGTCAAAAGTCTTTGGAGATGGGAAATAAATGTGATTGCAAAGCATTTGGTAAACACAAATTAATATAAAATTCAACATTAGCAACTTTCCAGCAAATGTCTCTGAAATAAGTAGTATATTTTGTGTAAAATTTCATAGAGTGCTTTCTTGATACATTAAAATGTTTTTCTCTTATTAGCGATGCTTTCATAGTTGGCTTGATTCACTTGATATCGATGATCTACACTGTAATAAAATTTAAGCAGAGAAACTTAATACAGTCTGAATTAGGAACCACAGCTTCATTGGGATTTAATGTATCATATTGCAGCATGACTTTCTAATATACATAATTTCCTAAATCGCGCATTGACTTCAGGGAGTACTTAAATATTCAGCTCAATTTCTCCTAAGTGTCCAGAATATAGTTAACAATATAATGTCCTGCATGCAGAAGGTAGAAAAGCTTCTCTCCACACCCAGATTAGCCAACAGAGCCAGAAAATGAGGCAACAACTATAGGAAAAAGCTCTCTGGCAGACTTATTTTCAGTACATTTTGATGGGACAAAAAGAAGAGCCAACATTTCTTGAATGCCTACTATGTGCCACCTCTTTTACAAGAATTTTAACACTTTAATCATCAAAATTAGTTTGCAAGTATAGGTATTCATTATTTCCATTTCATTTCTAAGGAAACTAAGCTCAGAGATATTGTCGAAGTTAACAGCTGTGATAGAACTGAGAATGGAATGTGGTACAGTCTTTATTTTGTTCAGATACTTGACCAAGGGTCTGTGTCCAAATCTATGAATGTAAGAGAGCACTGCACACATGAGTATCTACCATCATGATATTTTAGCATCATTTCTTCTTCAGACAATTCTTTTGGTGCTGTCAAAGTAGGCATAGATTTAAGAAAGAACAAAATTTCTGCTGTTTCCTTAAAGACAAAGGAGTTAACAGACCGGTCTTTGCTCTTTTAGTGACAACAGGTATGGTGGTCTCAGGAACCGATCTCTAACATATTCACAAACTGTAAACTTTTGCATGATGGAGCCATAACTTTGACTTTCAATTTCTAATTTATACCTGGCTTAAAAGAATCTTGCCCAGAGTCAAGCCATGGTAATAGCAGATTATGTTTTAGATGCTGAATTTTTGCTTCCTATAAACACTGAAGACTCAAGCCCTGAATATTTCAATTATTTATTAAAGAAACCAATGCTCAAATGAATACAGTCCTTTATTTGATATAAGTAAATGAAGAAAACATTTGGCATATGCTTACTTTTACAGTGAACTGGGTTTGGCTTTTGACTGAATGGTGAAGGATTTGGATATGAACATTTTCAGCTGGCAGTAAGGAGGAGGAAGGAGTCTCCATTTGCTTCTGGACTTTGTGAATTTAAGGAATGCTTTGTTCCATTATCCTGACAGACTTACAAATCACCATAAGCAATAAATGATAACCTACCATTGTCAGTGGAAGACAATATCGGGCAAAAAGACAAGTATCCTTTCATTCTCAAAAGGGTAAAATCTGTCAGTAGGAAGAAGGGGAACTCTCATTTTGAGAATAAAGTATAAAATATTAACTTCATATAGCTTCACAGACATTATAATTTACTAATTTCATGAAGGCAGTTAATAAATATATTAGCAAATAGAGGTAACTACTTCACATGAAGAACTGAGAAGTCCCCTTATGAAGGGTTGTAGTAAGCAGCCTCTAGAAAAGCCCTCAGTGGTATTCTCATTCTTGTGTAACCCCCTCCTATTGAGTGTGTGTGTTAGACTTTTAATGAACAGAATAATGTGGAACTAATGTTATATGTCATATAAGGCAGTGTGATCTCTCTCAGATCATTCACTCTGCTGTAGGCAACTCTATGGTGAGGCCCAGGTGGCAAGAAACTGGGGCCTCTGGCCAACAGCCATGTGAGTGAGCTTGGAAGCGCATCTTCCAGTCCCATTCGAACCTTTGGGTGACCATGGCCCTAGCTGACAGTGTGAGTACAGGCCCCTGAGAGACTGAACCAGACCCACTCAGCTAAGCTACTCCCAGATTCCTGATTCTGAGAAACTGTAAGATAATAAATATTCATTATTTTAAGTCAATAAATTTTGGAGTAATTTGTCGTGCAACAAGAGGTAACTAATACAAGGAGGCAAGAATGATAACGTGAAAGTCTAGCCTGGAAGGGATAGGACCAGTAATACATTTCACCAAGAGGACTGTACAGGAATATATCACGATTAAGTGGGTCAGTTAAGGCAAAGAGAAGCAAATGTATAGTGGAGGTCTGTATAGTTAGCATGTCAAGGCCAGAGGACACACTTGGGAAAAGTGGGTACCTGAGAATATAACCCCACAGGTGACTAGAATATGCAAGTAAATTTTACCTCGATGGAGGTAAAACAGAGAAACTAGACTTATCTCACGTATAGGGACACTGTGTGAGATGGAAGTTGTCCTTGTTATCAGAATTCAGTCACTGGTTGCTATCCTCTTGGAACTTAACATTTTTAAATGGACAAGCTGACATGGGCCAACATGAAAAAGGGTGTAACTCCAAATTCTATATGCACATTCCTCTTCCTCTTCCCCATTCTCGTTGCCTCCAGCATAGCTCAGGCTCTCAGCGCCTCCTGTCAAATGCTTAATTGCTACCAGGTTGTTTCTTGTTCGTTAGCCTTGCTTCCTCAGCTAGACTGTAGGCCGCTGGAGGAAAGGATCATGTCTCGTTCCATAATCCTCCTCCAACCACAAGTTCTTTTTTGAAATGTGAGTATTTGTGGACTTATTTCTGTATACCTTCTCTGAAGCCACAAAAATTTTGGATCACTATACGTGAATCATTTCAAGTTGCCACCATTTTGATTCTTGTAATATTCAAAATGCTCTGGGTTATTTGTTTCTACCCTCTTCTGCCTCTCTGTACTATTGCTTACATTCTCTCTAATTTTTGCAAAGTTATATTGTCATTTCCTTTATATTATGGGCATTATAATGTGGCGAAAGAAATATGCTAGGCATTAGGAGGATATGCTGCTATAGATAAGATAGACATGGACCCTGCTTCTCTGTCATCTGCTACCCATGTAGTCTGTCCAATATTAGGAAAAAGTAATTGAACAATAATACGCTTCAGCTTCCTCAGCTCCCGGGATGTCTGAAGGAAATACCAATGAAAGGTCATGATATTCCCCAATGGAGGATCCTCTTTTTGATCTAACACTATGCAGCAAGTGATATTTCCTACCAAAGAAGACTTCACAAGAGCTTCCTACACAGACACTTTTCAGGACAGAAGGATGTACTCACATAAAAAGATACAGACAAAGAACACAAATGTTGGAGAGACAGAAAAATGAAGTATCTTAAAAGCAAGCAGCTGGCAATTGTTATAGCATATTAAAGGGAAGTAAGACCTTAGAAAATAACTCCTTAAACATTGATATCTAAACATTTTCATTTGAGCAAGTGTATTTTTAAAAGACCTTAACACACGTATTAAATGATTCACCGCAATTCTATAACATGACCAATTCCTTCTAATCCATTAGGTGTCCATTTAAAGTTATGTCTTCTAGGAATCCCTCCCATGTAGTCCCACAGTCTTTTGTTCTATACAAAGCACAAATTAAAGTAATTTAATATTTAATTGTCCATTTCCATCCAATAAATTGTGGGCTTTTAATGAGAGCAGGGACCTGTCGTAAGTGATTTTGTACCACCAGTTTCTAGCTCAATGCCTCACACATTGAAAGTGCCCCCCAAATATTTTTGTAATGATCATGGCAAAAATACATGGAGGTAAAAGAGGATTTTTTTTTTTTTTAAAAAGACTGCTTTTTCATATATTTGCTTTCTTCATAAAGAGACTTCAGGGGGAAAAAATGAAATCAATATGTAGAGCTATTCAAAGTATGTCTGATGGTAAAAAATTTTGCTAGGAGCACTGGCATTCATTGTTTTCCATTCATTTCTTCATTTATTTGTTACTATCCTCCTGAGTGCTCAACAGTGTCATATTTTACCTCTCCTACTTGGCCTCTGGAGCCTTCCTGGGGGTCTTTTCCTAGTTTTGGTCCTGACAGAGAGACCCGACATTCCTGAACTCACTCTCTTTTCCTACCTTTTGCTTTGAAAGGTCTGATATTGAACAGGCACAGCCCATTCATTCATAGCAGGCTGAGATATTTAAACTTAATTCTGCAAGCAATAGCTCCCGTTAAAGGTGTACAAGCAAAGCAGCAGCATTGCAGGATTCAAGAAGATTCTTCTTTTCAGAGTGATTAGAAGTGGTTTTTCCCTAGAGAGTCTGAGGTTGAACATTTACTGTTTTTAAGAAGAGGAAGTCCATGCAATGCTAAAGGAGAAGGAGCAATGCAATATCTTGTACTTAGTTTCAACTGGGTGTCATAGGTATGAGTTCAGTGAACGAGGAGATGATGTGGAATGGCAGTGTCCCTGGCCCTCAGTGGTAAAGGAGAGCATAAGTTAACTTTGAAGGATATAAAGGATTTAGATAAGTAATAATGCATATGAGTTATTTACAGGAAAACCTAGAGCATAGCTTGGTTATGGCAGTGCTTCTCAACCTCGACTTTGGATTCACTTGAGGATCTCAGTAAGACAAAAATTCAAGTGATTTGTCAATGCCCTCCAGCCAAAGACAACCAGGAACACACCCATGTTTGAAAGAGGTTGGGCTTATTGATTCATTGCAAGGAAGGAGACCACACACACCTTGGAGAACCGTGTAGTGTCTCAGAAAGAGGGGGTTAAAAAAAAGTTATGATATTTGGGTTCGTGCTAGTGATTTTAAGGAGGGTCTAAGGAAGCAGGACTTTCCTCTGGAATAGATGCTGTCAAGAAGTAGGGGTAATCGTATGATTTGCTATCTTCATAATTCTTACCTAGAAGATGGAAAAGAACCAAAAAATCTGTAACTATAATTAGTAAAGAAGAAGCAATCAATCATTCCATCTAGTATAGGGGATATTTAGCCTTTTTTGTAGTTTGGACAATGGTTCTATTGTTGTCTGTGCTGATATTTGATTACAGATTGGTCATCATGGTCACTGAGTGGCCTTATCTAATTTTGGTGATATGTGAAATGGCTTGTATTCAATAGGAGAACACCATGGCTTAGTTCTCGGATATCAGGGACTGCTTCTCAATTTTTCATATGCAGCACAAGAAACTGATTCACTGGAGGATAAGAAATTTATATTTCTATTAAGATGCCTATGTGAATCTGATTGATGGAATCTAAAGATCCTGACTTTAGAAATACTTCTGTGGTAGGAAATAAGAGGAGCAGTTTAAACAGAGGTCCTTGAAAAGCAGGTTAATAGGTTTGAACATAACTCTTCCAGCAATAGCAGCCATTAAAAGCATATGAGCAAAGAAGCAACATTGCAAAACAGGATTCAGGAAGATTCTGCTGTTGGCAGTTAATAGAACAGTTAGATAGAGTGTAAGAGATGGGGCTGAGGCTGCGCATACAAGCAGACAGGGAGAATACAAGCAGACTACCAGCTAGGAAACTTGTGCAAGGCTCTAATCCTGACAAGATTATAAATTGCATTAAAATACTGACAGTTGAAATGGAAAGAAAGTATTGGATGTGAAAGACATTAAATAAGAATCTGAAATTCATTTACTATGAGCCTAGAAGGCGAGGATTTATCTTGATATTTTTAGCCCCCAGGCCTGTGCTTGGGGGCACAGTGTGCACCCAGGAACTATTTAAGGACTGAATCAATTAGCCAACTAATAGGATTATGTAACCGATAGGATCGGGGATGAGCAGGAGGGAAAAATCAAAAGTGATTTGGGGACAGTTTGAAAGGAAAAATTACTTCAGAAAAAGTATTCAGTTTGGTCATGTTGAGTCTCTGTGATGGCAAAACATCCAAGAGGAGACATCTAGCCAATAGTTAGCAATGTGGGCTTGGAATTTGAATTCAAGACAGAGGTTAAAGTAGGGGTGGCAGGATAGATAAATGAGAGAACTGTGGTCATTGGAGTACATAGAATTTCTAAGGGTAGGTACATGAAAGAATGGAATTCTTTCATGACATTACAATAAGTTAAGAACTTTTTTTTCAGAATATCAGGGGACATTGTTGTAGAAATAATTTCAATAATCCACAGCATGAGTTAAGTGTGAAGTACAGAGATCCGAAAGTGTGTGTTCTCAGTGAGTGCATTTTAATAATATTGGAATAAATTAATTAGCTACATTGTGACATTGTTTAATTTTGTACTTAAATCTTAATGTGAGAAAAAAGACTGAATTACAACATATGATCAGTATCTAT
>NW_011888930.1:2857963-2864741 GCF_000151845.1 Pteropus vampyrus
TGTGGTCATTGGAGTACATAGAATTTCTAAGGGTAGGTACATGAAAGAATGGAATTCTTTCATGACATTACAATAAGTTAAGAACTTTTTTTTCAGAATATCAGGGGACATTGTTGTAGAAATAATTTCAATAATCCACAGCATGAGTTAAGTGTGAAGTACAGAGATCCGAAAGTGTGTGTTCTCAGTGAGTGCATTTTAATAATATTGGAATAAATTAATTAGCTACATTGTGACATTGTTTAATTTTGTACTTAAATCTTAATGTGAGAAAAAAGACTGAATTACAACATATGATCAGTATCTATGCGTTATTTTTATTTATTAACCTCCAATATTTTTCCCAGGGGCTGCATTTCCAGTGCTCTTGGAGGATTTTAGATTTCCCGGTATTGGTATTGTGTTTTTCCAGCCCAAGTCTTTGATAGTCTCAGTCAAAATTCAATTGATGTCGTGGGTTGATTTTTTCCCCCTAACTTTTTATTGAAACAGTCTATTTCTCTGGAATATTTTAAGGCTGTTCTTACCATTTACTGCTGGGTGGGAATTTTTTTTTTTTTTTTTTTTTGGCCATGCTGTTTGCTTAAACTATGAAGCCATTTCAAGTGGATGTGTTTTATCACCTTTTTTTTCCCCTTTAGAGGAACCTCCCTCTAATTTAAGGTTGTTAATAACCTCACCAAAGTGACATTTCTAATATTTATTTCTTTATTTTTCTCACTGGAATTACAGAATGAAGGACAGTGGTTTTTCAGCACTAGTGCTAATTCCAATCTATTGAAAGAAAGCTATAATGAATTGTTGATTATATCTCCTTTCAATGAAATTGTGTGTTATAAAAAGGAGATATTTTAAACATAAATGTAAAGCTAATAATTTAAAAAATACATGAGAAAAATAGCTAATATTAAGTAAAGCTAATAATGCTTTAAAATATATCTCATCCATTTGGAAGCTGAAAAACCAAAATGCATTTCCTAAAGTTATTTTTGGAGAAGAAAAAGCATTGAGATTACATCACTTAAATGAGTATAAGGGCATATATGTTATTACCTCTTTCTCA
Source organism: Pteropus vampyrus (assembly GCF_000151845.1). Classification (NCBI taxonomy): domain Eukaryota; kingdom Metazoa; phylum Chordata; class Mammalia; order Chiroptera; family Pteropodidae; genus Pteropus; species Pteropus vampyrus. The sequence goes on from NW_011888930.1 coordinate 2,859,027, forward strand.
TTATTATTATCAAGACAATTTATTCACAACAGGAATATGACATGTATATCCATTTATATTTCATCCTATAATCAAAGCAAGCAACATGCTCTTTGGAAACTTGTTAATGAAACAGAACAAAAATGATGGACTATATTAAGCCAAGAAATATGTTGGATCACTGAAGGTGAAGGAAAAAAATGGACATCATTTCCCTTTCACAGATGAAAACTTGAATGCTGTTTTATAAAATTATTCCAATATTTCCTGCTTCAATAGGGAGGAGTCTCCCATTTTGAAATTCCCCTGAGAAAGTGTTCTGACTTATTCTTAGTAAGTTACCACTAGCTGCATTCCAGCATGATGCTAATGAAAGCAGATTAAACCTTGTTCTACCATACCTCTTGCTCTAGCCAGCTCTTCTAATGTGTCCCAACATTCTAGATTCGCTGGGTCAGAGTGTGGGAGGATTAGGCATCCAGAAAAAACAATTCACAGTGTATGTCATACTGATGTGAGTGGGCACTGTCCTCTCACCATGTAACATGTAATCATCCTTTATTTTCAAAAATTGTAGAGAAAGTGCTGGACTGGTAGTCATTAAACTGGGGTTCTAGTTCTAGTTCTAATTTCATTTCTAACTTAGGAGGTAATCCTTGGAAGTCACATGGCCTCTCTTGGCCTCATTTTCTCAAGCGGTAAAATGAAGAACTTTTAGGCTACAAAAGTCTCTAAGATGTCTTCCAGATTTGAGACTGTAACTAGGTCCCCCAGAAATCAATTGGAATAATTACAGATTTATTAAGTAAAACACAGCACCAGCAAGGGATCTGCAGTCATCTGCTGACTGATGTTTTGAAATTCTTGTTTTGTGTTTTTTTATTTTTTAGGTAAGGGAACCCCTAGTTGACCTCACAGATTGCAAGGACCTTGTCAGCTTACAATCCCTTATTTTTTTATTTTTTATGCCTACAGCACTTGGTCTTCCTAGATGGTCTCCCATCCAAGTACTAACCAGGACCGACCCTGCTTAGCTTCCGAGATCAGATGGGATCAGGTTTGTTCAGGGTAGCATGGCTATTGACTTGAAATTCTTTAAACTGCATGACCCATTCTAAAAATCAGAACATAGTAGTTTCTCTTATCTTATTAGCATATATGCCATAAGAATAAGTAAAATTCCTAGGTATAAAACTGCTTAGAATTCTTCAGAAATCATCTTTAGTGAACATGCAATAGATAGCTGCCTATTAGAATGACTAAAGATATCTTCTAAACAAAAATGCTAAGAGAGCTGCTACTTTGAAGGAAGTAAAAAATTCAAGTGAAAAGCCATTTTCTTTTCTTTTAAAGAAACCCAAATGTTTTTCTCACATATTTTTACAATTAAGAATAGAGAATATTGACTTTTGTTATTAAATTTAACAATGAGGAAGGAGAGGCAGAGATTAGAGAGGAAACAAAAAATGAAAATAGAGGAAAAGAAAAAGAAGAAAAGGGAAAAAAGATACAGAGACAGAGAAAGAGGCGGACAAGACAAGAACAGAAAGAAACGATTATAAACATCAAAAAGAATCTCATAGAGAAGCAGGCGAAATGGCATAGATGGTAGAAGCTTCGCTCATCCCCTCTTGCGACCACACCAAATTTGAGACGGAAACACAGAGGAAACAGCAAGCAGAGTCGCCTGGGGTCTAGAGGAACAGAAGCCCTACAACTAGGGAGACAAATTAGAAATCACTCCGCGACGGTTGGAGGTAGGAGGGAGCAAAGATGCGAGGTTGCCCAGTCCCCAGTGGGACAGAGGGGACGGCTGTGGCAGCCAGCAGCTGCAGATGTTCCTCTTAAGGGGGCCGTATCCATAACCGGACTTACACAGTGATGAACCTGCTCACACTGAGCAACAACGCCAGGTCGGCTGCTCAGGGGTCACCAGGGACTTAGAGGGGGACACTGAGTTGTCGGAGCAAGGGCCAGAAGTGAGGCTTTCTACTTGGTAGAAGTGCTGGCATATCCATTGTTCCTCTGTTGAGTCCCCCTGCCCCCTCCCTCCAGCGTGCGGAAGCAGTGCCACCATAGCTGAGACATCATCAAACTGGATAACAGAGGTCGCTCCACCTAGAGGATTCCGTGAAGCTCCACCTCCTCCAACTCAGGGCCCTTCCCAAGCCACAACCAGTTGTGTCCTCTGCAAGTCCTGTGCAACTTGCTGAGCAAGCTCCAAGATCCACACTGGTGGCAGCTGGCCTCGGTTTCTGGCATGGCCTCTTGGATTGCTTGCTGAATCTTAACAGGTGGCCTAGAGGGACACAGGCTGGGGCTAAACATGGCCTGCAGCTGAACCCCTCTCAGGACTGTGCTACTGGACACCTACTACACAAAGCCACGCTAATAAGACCAAGAGACTTAGGAGCTTTGCTTAATACATAGAAACAGACACAGAAAGGCAGCCAAAATGGGGAGACAAAGAAGCAGGTCCCATATAAAAGGACAGAACAGAGCTCCAGGAAAAATGGAGTCAAGCAATCTACCAGATGCAGAGTTCAAAATACTGATTATAAAGATGCTCAATGAAATTAAGGGAAGTGTAGATGAACTCAGTGAGAACTTTAACAAAGAGATAAAAAACATAAAAATGGAAATGGAAATTATAAAAGAGAACCAGTCGGAAATGAAGAATACATTATCTGAGATGAAGAGTGTATTGGAGGGAATCAACAGAGTGGAGGAAGAGGATCGAAACACTGATATAGAGCATGGAGAAGCCAAGGATACCCAATCAGAATGGCAAGAAAAAAGTAACCAAAAACATAATAATAATTTAAGGAGCCTATGGGACAAAATTAAGAGTAATAACATCCATGTCATATGGATACCTGAAGAGAGTACAAGAAGTTGAATATGTATTTGAAGAAATAATGATGGAAAACTTCCCTGGCCTGGCAAAGGAAATAGACATACAACCCTAGGAAGCTCAGAGAGGCCCACGCCAAGACACATCATAATTAAAATGCCAAAGGTTAAATACAAAGAGAGAATCTTAAAAGCAGCATGAGAAAAGCAATTCATTACCTACAAAGGACCTCCCATAAGACTGGCAGACAATTACTCAAAAGAAACTGTGCAGGTCAGAGGGCTTGGCACAAAGTAGTTGATGTGATAAAAACCCAGGATCTACAACCAAGAATACTTTATCCAGCAAAGTTATCATTTAGAGTTGAAGGACAGATAAAGAGCTTCTCAGACAAAAATAAGCTAAAGGAATTTATCTAACACCAAGCCAGTATCACAGGAAATGTTGGAGGGACTTCTTTAAGAAGAAAGAACATGTATCAAAAACAGGAATAAAGAATGGTAATAGCTACATTCCTATCAACAAGTACCTGGAAAAGAATTAAGTGCCCCAACCAAAAGATAGAGTGGCTGAAAGGATAAGAAAACAAGACCTTCACATATGCTGCCTATAAGAGACTCACTTCAGATTAAAAGACAAACACTGACTAAAAAGAAGGGGTTGGAAAAAGATATTGCCTTGATGGACCTAGAGGTTATTGCGCCGAATGAAATAAGTCAGATAAAGAAAAAGTAGTCGACGTAACAAATAGCACATTTCACGTACATGTGGAACAAAAGAACAAAATAAAGAACAACAACAAAAATGGAAACAAACTCATAGATACCGAGAATATTCTGAGGGCTGCTAGACAGGATGGTGAAAAAGGGCAAAGAGACTAAGAAGTACAAATGGATGGATACAAAATAGTCATGGAGATATAAAGTGAAGCAGAAGGAAAATAGTCAGCAATGTTGTAAAAAATATGTAAGGGAGACAAGGGGACTAAATTTAGTGGGGTGACCACTTCATGAGTTATATGGATCTCTAATCACTATGATGTACAACTGAAACTAATATATTATTATATGCCAGCTATAAATGAAAAAAACTCATGGAATTGTACACTGTAAATATGAGCAACTAATTGTCTGTTATACTTCAATAAGGCTGGGGTGGGAGAATCTCATAGAAGTTAAAGAGAAAGGCAACAACAGATGGGCACTCAACGAATAGAACATGAGTCATTTTAAGAGAAAGGTTTTCATGGAGAAATAACTTAATAGATTTTAATGAAATATAGGTTTCATAAAGTTATTAGTTTTAAGCAATGATGGGTATGTGGGGAATGATAACCTCTTAGCACTTATCTCTGAGCCAACTGAAGAGGAATTCAAGACTGAATCAGTGTTTCCCCCATGTTAGTTATTTCAATTAATTAAAATTAACTTCTTCAATGGGTATTCCCTACCTACACTATTATAAAATGATAGGAACTAAAAGTTGATGCCTCCTCTAGAAAGAGGATGAGAAAAATTTAAGACAGGATAAAAAACAATTTTTAAAGTATTTTCTTCTTCATGAGAAAAATAAATCACAAAAGTGATTTATTTACAAGCCTTTTAGATAATGTATAACAACTGTTAATACCAATTTTTATACTGTTAATTAAAAAATAGAATATTTCTGATATTAAGGAATTAAATGCTACTTTTTTAGGTATAGATGACAGCATAATTATTACATTTTTTAAAATCCTTATCAATTGGAGATATAGTAGAAATGTATGAGTGAAATGACACGATTAATATAATTTGGCCACAGAAGTTTGTGTTTACAGATAAAACAAGTGTCAAAATATTTATAGTAGCTTAGTCTGGGAGGTGGGTACATAAAGATTCATTGTATTTTCTATTTTTATGTATATTTGAAATTTTCTATAACAAAAAATTAAAACTCTTTCCTTTGACTGAGTCAACTACATATAAAACATTCACTTGTTCAGAAGTGGCCCAAATGAATGCACAATCTCAGTTTCGAGGGCATCATGAAAGACTAGGAATTTTTGTTAGAGAAATTTCTTTGATTCCTACCTTTCTTTTGCAATGACTTCCACAACTTTATTTTTCAATGTCATCGAAGTTTTATTTTCAGAACAACTGAACTGTGTTTTCATAATTTCCACTTCAGAAACACCGGAAGTCTTAAGAAATGGATGAGAACCAGGTACTTAGTGTACAGTTTTCCATTGTGCTTTCTTTACCTATGCCCCAGATTCTAAAAGCAAAAGTGGAAGTATCATTATGATTTGGGTAAAGATGTCTCAGCTGTTCCATGAGAAACCCGGAGAAAGAGTTGCATTTGGAAGTCTTGCTTTGGCTATCACCTGAGACTGGTATCTTAGAGGTACCGTGTACGCAGTCTCCTGGAGAAGAATGCTTGCCTCTTACTCATGCACTGCTTTATTTGCAAGTTAAAATCTCAGAGGAGATGGCTTGTCCACGCAGCTGCAGAATGTGTATGTGATTATTGCGTCTGTTTCCATGACAACTGAACAATAACCGATAAACTACATACCCCAGGCAAATTTAAATTGACTTAGAAAAACTACATAGGGTTATTAGAAAATGTATGCTAAAATATCTTTTTTACTGTACCTCTCTCTATTTAAAATGATAGCTTATGAAGTAGAATTTTCATAGAAATCATTCTAACAGAGTTTGTGGTAGTAGCACGTATATCGCTAAATAAATCTTTAAAATGGTATAAAACAACCGTATTCGACAGCAGATACGTGAGTGGCTTAAATACCTATGTGTTAAATATATATGTACAAGGATAATGATATAGTTATAAAAAACTATGAGTCCTAGAAATCCAGGCCCAAATGTGTTTGAACATGA
>NW_011888930.1:2864791-2876510 GCF_000151845.1 Pteropus vampyrus
CATGAGTCATTTTAAGAGAAAGGTTTTCATGGAGAAATAACTTAATAGATTTTAATGAAATATAGGTTTCATAAAGTTATTAGTTTTAAGCAATGATGGGTATGTGGGGAATGATAACCTCTTAGCACTTATCTCTGAGCCAACTGAAGAGGAATTCAAGACTGAATCAGTGTTTCCCCCATGTTAGTTATTTCAATTAATTAAAATTAACTTCTTCAATGGGTATTCCCTACCTACACTATTATAAAATGATAGGAACTAAAAGTTGATGCCTCCTCTAGAAAGAGGATGAGAAAAATTTAAGACAGGATAAAAAACAATTTTTAAAGTATTTTCTTCTTCATGAGAAAAATAAATCACAAAAGTGATTTATTTACAAGCCTTTTAGATAATGTATAACAACTGTTAATACCAATTTTTATACTGTTAATTAAAAAATAGAATATTTCTGATATTAAGGAATTAAATGCTACTTTTTTAGGTATAGATGACAGCATAATTATTACATTTTTTAAAATCCTTATCAATTGGAGATATAGTAGAAATGTATGAGTGAAATGACACGATTAATATAATTTGGCCACAGAAGTTTGTGTTTACAGATAAAACAAGTGTCAAAATATTTATAGTAGCTTAGTCTGGGAGGTGGGTACATAAAGATTCATTGTATTTTCTATTTTTATGTATATTTGAAATTTTCTATAACAAAAAATTAAAACTCTTTCCTTTGACTGAGTCAACTACATATAAAACATTCACTTGTTCAGAAGTGGCCCAAATGAATGCACAATCTCAGTTTCGAGGGCATCATGAAAGACTAGGAATTTTTGTTAGAGAAATTTCTTTGATTCCTACCTTTCTTTTGCAATGACTTCCACAACTTTATTTTTCAATGTCATCGAAGTTTTATTTTCAGAACAACTGAACTGTGTTTTCATAATTTCCACTTCAGAAACACCGGAAGTCTTAAGAAATGGATGAGAACCAGGTACTTAGTGTACAGTTTTCCATTGTGCTTTCTTTACCTATGCCCCAGATTCTAAAAGCAAAAGTGGAAGTATCATTATGATTTGGGTAAAGATGTCTCAGCTGTTCCATGAGAAACCCGGAGAAAGAGTTGCATTTGGAAGTCTTGCTTTGGCTATCACCTGAGACTGGTATCTTAGAGGTACCGTGTACGCAGTCTCCTGGAGAAGAATGCTTGCCTCTTACTCATGCACTGCTTTATTTGCAAGTTAAAATCTCAGAGGAGATGGCTTGTCCACGCAGCTGCAGAATGTGTATGTGATTATTGCGTCTGTTTCCATGACAACTGAACAATAACCGATAAACTACATACCCCAGGCAAATTTAAATTGACTTAGAAAAACTACATAGGGTTATTAGAAAATGTATGCTAAAATATCTTTTTTACTGTACCTCTCTCTATTTAAAATGATAGCTTATGAAGTAGAATTTTCATAGAAATCATTCTAACAGAGTTTGTGGTAGTAGCACGTATATCGCTAAATAAATCTTTAAAATGGTATAAAACAACCGTATTCGACAGCAGATACGTGAGTGGCTTAAATACCTATGTGTTAAATATATATGTACAAGGATAATGATATAGTTATAAAAAACTATGAGTCCTAGAAATCCAGGCCCAAATGTGTTTGAACATGAGAAATATCAATTGATTTCTGTTTGAACATGATTTATTGTTTCAAAGATTTATATCTACTGTCTTGTTGAATTTACATAAAAATAAACTTAATAATAGCTATGACTTATTCAGCATTTACTCATAATATACAAGTCACAGATATGGAGAAGTAATAACACTTTTGTAGAACATTAGCTGGTTGAAATGGAGATATAATTTTTTTTCCTGAAATGTGACCATCATACCTAGGGAACTAAAATTGGTCATTTAGGGAAACTTAAAAATTGCAGAATAATAATTCTTTAGGTGGCATACATTTAGCAAAACCTTTTTCGGGGGAGAGGGAAGTCAATAATCAGGATTAAGGGTATTCGATAATAACAATAATTTTAAAAAATCCCTAGAAAAAATAGTCAATGGTAGTGTATACTAAGGGAAAAGAGCAAAAATTGGAATTACACTTGAACAATTTTGGATTTTCATTGTGTAATGAATTTGTTCTCCATTAGGAATTTTTAAAAAAAACCTTCTAAGTTACACAGAGCAAGAAGACAACTTATGGAGGACATGTCCTATGGAAATTTTGAACAATTTTGCAATCTTTTAAGTCTGTTTCCTATTTGTTGCTCTGAAGATTTATAAGAAGGGACAGGTTCTTCAGGAGAAAGCTGAAACAAAGTCCCGATTTTCTAACTTCTGCTTTAGAAATGACTTATAGCTTCTAGAGTAGGACCTTCTAGTGATCCATGTGCAGATGCATGAAATGTTCAATGGCCCAGGAATGGTGATAGCTGGGTCTTGGTCTAGTCTCTGTTCTGCCATCACCTGGCTGTGGCTCTCAGACATTTCTGGCCTACAGTTTTCTCATGTCAGATCTCAGTAGCAGGTGCCAAATAATCTGTAATATTCCTTCAACTCTAACTACAATCAAACTATATGGTACAATGTTTCTGGCTGACTCAACCCCTATACAGAATTCCTTTCTCCCTAATCATCTTCCAGCATTGGACCAGGAACAACCATATGTCCAGTTCTAACCAATTAGCTGTTACCTACTAATATTCAAGGAAAGCTTTAAAATGATAGATTGAGCTGAATTGTTCCTTTGGGCCTTTCGAACCTGCTCCTTCCTGCCTGTGAAAACTGCAGTGCCTAGAGGCGCAGCAGCCATTTTGTGATCATGAGGTGATAAGCGAAACAGTAAGAACAGCAGAAGCAGAGAGATGGGGAGAATGTGTGTCATTGATGCTTTCCTTGAGAAGCTGTGCCAACCTTGGATTGCCTGTATCTGGATTTTTGCTATATGAGAAAAATAAACCCATGGTTTAAGCCATTGTTATTTGTCATTGTTCGCAGTAGAATTTATGCCTAAATGATACAGCTTAACACAACAAATAAAACTAAAATGCTCTAATTGAAGAAGATTCCTTGCAAGGGATGCAAAGATGAATATCATGATTGCTTCTCTCAAGAAGCTTCTAATTAAGTAGAAAGCAACAGACAAGCACTAAAATAGCCACGATACCAGACAAATGGATTAAGATGAGATACAGTGCCAATGACATTTTAAGGAAAATGAAGTCATATTTGATTTAAGGGAATGATGTAGAGAAATCAGGAATAGAGCCTTAAAAATATATGTGTGTGTGTGTATGTATGTATATATATATATATATATATATATATATATATATATATATATATGTATATATATATATCAGTATTTTTAGATATATATATAATATGTATATATATATATATCGGTATTTTTAGATGTTTATACTGCCTTCTGATAATTATATTATTGATAATTAAGTTATAAATATAGACCTATTGGATAATTAAGTTATAAATATAGAACCAATTGGACAGTAAGTTATGATCACTTGCTTAATTACGCTGATCTAGAGATTATGCTCATCTCATTTAGATTTTATATTGTTTTAGCTTGATTTTCAAACTAAAATTTTAGCAAAATAGTATTTTTATAAAATGTCCTTTAAAAGAATTACATATTTTTTAAATGAAAATGACTGTCATAACCCATTTTCTTCTGCTTTATCAGCTACTGGCTTAGGCAACTACTCCCAGTGCTCTATTAATTTTCTGTTCGAAAAAATATGTACAAAACTTAATGCATGTCTTTCCTGTTTTAACATACTTTTCTATACTTCTCCTAATGCTACTCTTACCCTACTCTACTTTCTAAATCTTTTCCCAGACTGTGTAATCTGATAAATGATTCAATATAGATGACAAATAAAAATACTTTAATATGCTACCTGCTCTCTCTTAGTGTTTACATTTCATAATATCTAACCTAGTGATCATAAATCCTAATCTTATTTAGAGGAAGCTTTAAAAAATACCAAATACATGTCCCCTCCTATCTAAGCCAGTTTGAATTTAATTGGTCTGCGGTTGGATGCAGGCATTGGTAGGTTTAAAAACATCCAGATGTTTCTAATGTGTTGCCAAGATTAAGAATCAGCAGTCCAGCCTACGTTCAACATATATCTACCAGGTGCCTGACATTGCAAGTTATTCTAAAAAGTTACTCTGGTTCTTGTGGGATTAGATAACTAAAACACAACTCATTTTGCTCTTGAGTTTATTGAAAGAATACTGAATTTTCTCGAGAAAGCCATAGGCAATGGTACCTTTATAGAGCTTAAATCTAGTATCAGGAAAGCTGACAAGGGACCAGGCAGTGACGCCCTCTAACAATCTCTATTAAACTGCTGCTTCTCTGCAGATTTTGGTTTATTCTTTTTTCCTCCCAGATGTATGATTCCTTCTGCTCTTTCTGAAGCCCAGCTTTCTATACCTCCCTGGCTATGAAGGAAAATACTATAGTTACCCAAGGTCACTACATACATATATTTGTACCCTACACCTGAAGCTGTGTCTACCTAGAAGGGCTGCTCTTACATTAGGAAGAGATACAGCGCCAATGACATTTTAAGCAAAATTAAGTCACATTTGGTTTCAGGGAATAGTGTAAGGAAATCAAGAATAGAGCCTTAAAAATATATACACATATATCTTGGTATTCTTAGAGGTTTGTGCTTATAGGGATCCCTCTGGAGGGACAGAACCTCACAGGCACATCGCTACTGGTGGCCCCATGGCTGCCTCACAGTTCTCCAGTTCCCAGCTCCTCCACATAGGGGACAGATCCAGACAAAGAGGCTTTTTTGTTTAAGTACATAAGTCTCTGGAGAGAGAATCTACTGGCCCAGTGTGTTCAGGTGCCCAATCCTGATCTACTGACCTGCTTTCCAAGAAGCAGGCTGGTATGGCAGAAGCACGCTGGTATGGCAGAAGCACAGCTGCAGAAGACTCACCCGTATGTGGGGAAGGGGTCACTTATTTTCAAAAGGGATCATTTATGAGGTGAACAGGTAATTGAAAAGGTCAATTTGATCTCTCAAAGAGCTACCTTTTGGAAATAGGAGATAAGTCTAACATTAAAATTTCTCTCATTACCTTTCTGTCAGTGAAATAAGCATATGTAAAAAATGAGAGGTCATTTCTGACCGCTGTGTTCTAGGAAAACATCATGGGATGGATAGAATTTTTATAGACAATATAAGGAAAAGGGCCAACCCAGACAGGCAGAGGGATATTAGTGAACAAAGGCTTGGAAGTGAGAATGGCAACTATTTCAGATTGATTGGACCATAAGGTTTAAAATATAATGGGAGATAAAGTTGAGAACACATTGTGGAGATTTTTGAAAGTCAGGCTGAGGAGAAAGGTTTCTTTTAGAAAATATAAGGCTTTTGAGTAAGGGAAATATATAATCAGACTAATATTTTAGGAAAACTGATCTTTTTCAAAGTGTCTAGTAATAATTAAAGAGAAGATCTGAAAGTAGATGAGTGGATCAAATAAGAGGAAAGATAGGGTCTAATCTAGGTTGATGGCAGTTAAGAACAAAAAATAAAGACAGGACATCCTTGAGAACCATGGAGATTTCAGGCGGCATGCCAGGGTTGGGGAGAGAGAAATTTGAAATAGGAAGCATTTTCCCAATGTTCTGTTCATATACAGTGTATGGTAAAGCCAGTCCTCTCTAACGAGTTAATTTTTAAGGTACCCTATTGTATTTATTCATTTCACTTTATTCTATCATTCACTCACTCAACAAACATTTATTGAGCACCTAATTTGATCAGACATTATAGGAAAAGGTGGTTCAGATAAAATGAATAAGACTGGTCTTTTCTAATGAGGATATAGACATGAAAACAATGAATGAGAAGACACTGTGAAAAGTGCCACATTACCTCATAGGGCTGCTGGGAAGATTAAATGAGATCACGTCTGTAAAATGCTTAGTTAGGCACAGTGCCTGGTACCTAGTAAGCGCTCAGTAAATAGTAACTATTATTCCATATAAAATCCCGTGAGAGCAAAAAGAAGGAGTGATGAACTGTCTCAGGATATTGAGGACAGCTTCAGAGAGGAAGTGAGATCATTAACCAGGCAAAGACCAAGATGGGCATTCTAGATGGAAAGACTCACAGAAGAACAAGTGTGGTGTGTTCTGAGAAGGTGGAGAAGTATGGCCTATATAGAGTGTGGCATATGTATTTAGGAGTGACAGGTAGGTTGGGCATAGGTTTTAGATAGCTTTCAATGGCCAGCAAAATTCAGACTATCTATTAGGCAATCAGAGGTAATGGTTGGATTTCACACAGAGAGGGGGTGGACAGATTGCTTACTAAAAAGATCATTCTGGGGACAGTTTGGAAGATGGACTAGGGGTGGGAAGTGGGAAACAAGCAAAGAATCGCTTTTCTACTTAAGTTGTTCAGGCAAGTCATGTGAGGTGAGAGCATGAATCAGATGGTTCCAGTGGGATGAAGTGGGAGAAAAAAGGATATACTGGGGAAACTCAGTTTTTTTCCTTCTTATGCAGGGAAAACAATTCTTCCCTATTGTGTGTTTCCTCCCTGTGTGTCTCCTCTACTACTCAGGCAGACACTTCACTTCGGGCACAACTGGTCACCAATTGTGTGAGGGTTTACCAAGCAATACTCTGGGACACCAGTTAGATATCCTATAATTTAACTCAATACTATCACTATCTACCTGGAGATAGTGTTAGATCCCAGAGCTTAAGGGCTCAGTCCTATTAGACTGTTCTCACCCCACTTCACATGCCAGTCTCAAGTAATAGGTCCCCAGGCTACCTACAACTTTCATCTGACTTTGTCACATATCAGAGGTTCCCATGACTCCCTCCTCCTCAGGTTCAATTAATTTGCTAGAAGGGCTCACGGAACTCAAGGAAACACTTATGTTTACCAGTGTTGAAGAATATGATAAAGGACACAGATAAACGGCCAGATGAAGAGATATGTTGGTCTGGGAGAGTCCTGAGCATAGGAGCTCCTTTCCCTGTGGAGTTAGGGTGTGTCACCCTCCCTGAGTGATAGATTCATCAGCCCGGAAGCTCTCTGAAACCCATTCTATTGGGGTTTTATGGAGGCCTCCTGATATAGGCCTGATCAATTACTAACTCTATTTCCATTTTCCTCTTCTCTCTCATGAGGATGGGAGTGGGGTTGAAAATTCCAAGCTTCTAATCGTGACTTGGTCTTTCTGGTGACCAGCCCCATCCAGGAGCCATCCCAGAGCCCACCCAGAGTCATCACAGTAGAACAAGATGCTTCTAGTGCTCTTATCACTTAGGAAATAATACAGGTTTTTAGGAGCCCTACGTCAGGGACTGGGTCAAAGGCAAATAATGAAACAAGAGATGTTCCTAGTGTTTTTATCACTTAAGAAATTGCAAGGGTTTCAGAAACTCTGTGCCAGGAACTGGGAGCAGAAACCAATATATGTTTTCTCTTATCTCACAGATGATGATGATTTTTTTATTTTACTTTTACAACTTTGTTTGATAAAGCATTTTTTAAACATTTCCTATAATCTATATACTTTTAAAACTCTAAACATTTATGAATTATGGTTGAAAACTTTTTTATCTAATTCAAAATGAATTGCATTTTTACCAGCTCACTATTATAATGTTAGTCTCTTCTAAAACATACCATACTTTAGGGAAAGGGACCATACTTTAGGGAAAACAAAACGAAACAAAATAAACTTTCACAAATATAACATCCACTATAACATCCCAGGTTGGATTACTTGCAAATATAATGTGCAAAAATAATCTCATGTACGTATTTTAAAGTTGTATTCTAATTTTGTGTATTCTTTACAATCTTGCTTATATAATTCAAGACTATTAAATAGATACTTACAGGCAAAATGTAAGTATTTTGCTGATGAAGATCCTTTTCTTACTGCATTCCATGAGAATCAATCAGATGACCTAGACACAGGTTATGTATGGGGGCACCAGCAGCTTTCCAGGTTGACAAGTTGTGAAGTCTCACCTTCCTGACTCCTGGAAAAGGTTACTGGTTAATTTCCAGAACTGGGATCTTATGACTGAAATTCTTCTGTAAAGTCAATGCCTGTTCATTGAAAATCTGCTTAACTAGAAATTTCAAATAATGAGTTGTTTTCTTTTACACTCTTTTATGTGATAATTCTTCTTTAGAATGAAAACCGCCCCAAATTGTAAAATTTTGTATTTCATTTAAAAACGTACAAGAAAAATTATATTTCCTTTGCTATTCTTTTAGGGTCATTTTAAATTAAACTTTCTATTTTGAGATAATTGACATGCACGTGTAAGAAATAATATAGAGAAACCCCTTGTATCCTTTCTCAGTTCCCGTCAATGGTAACATTCTGCAAAACTACAGTATGATATAACAACCAGGATATTGACATTGATAGAGTGTAGGCCTGCATCTGGGTTCTCTGTTCTTTTCCATTGATCTATTAATCTTTTCCTCCATCAATTCCATGCTGTTTTGATTATTACAGCTACATAATGGGCCCTAACATAGAGAAGAGTGATTCCTCACACTTTATTCTTCTTTTTCAAGATTGTTTTAGATATTCCAGGGCTTCATTTTAGTGTCTTTCATAATACTTTATTTCTTTGAAAAATTAGAAATCCAGGTATACTAAATATGGTAACACTCATTAACCTGAATACTAAGTTAAATATAAATATCTCACTCATCAAAATTCGGAATAAGCAAGAATTTATTCTAGTTTTAGTCCTTACTTTAAGGTGAAAGTATTTATATTTACTATAAAATAAATTACAAAAGCAAGTTATGGAATCTTCTCTGTACCATCTAAAAACCATCAGTTCCTATCTATCTGGTCATGTCATGAATATTTCAGTTCTAACAATTCTAAGATATTCATTCTTTAAAATAATTTTAAATTCTAGAAGTTTTACCATATTGAACCAATAGGATGTTCTGTAAAATGTTTTATTTTATCAAACTTTAGTCATATTTACCTACCTATAACCTTTATAAAGCAATAAATAACTGTAAGCCCAGAACATGAACACAGACCAGCTTTTTGAAATGTAACTTTGTCTTTAAAGAATCTGCTGTGTCATTTACTTTTGGAGAAGAAAGGAGAAAAACACAAACAAAAGCTTCAGCAAATTGACGCTCATGTATTAAATATACCTAAGTGTGGCAGATAGACTTTTAGTCACGAGAATGTATGTATATTCTCACAAGTGGTGCTCTCTCATAATTTCCTGTTTTAACAAATGTGTCAAGATACCTGAGATAAATCTGCAGACTATTGAATATACTTACCAATTATTGAATTTCAAACAATTGGTAATGTAAAATTTTATGCAACCTTCTCTAATCCATGATACTCCTAATTTCTTTTTGAGATAGAATGAGTTTTTATGTTTTCCCAGGTAATTGATTAAGATATTTGTGCTATCTTTAAGCAATAAAACAGGCTTTTAACAAGGTCATCTTTTTTTTTTTTAAAAAAAAAGAGAATTCTAACCCTAGCAGAAATCACTGCAGCATATAATCAAAATACATAAAATATAAACATCACCACCATACGCAGTGCTTTTTTATTTAGCTACTGAAGTCTTCAAATAAGAAGAGCTTTAAAAAATTATTTTCAACTGTTTTATTGAGATATAATTGACATAAAACAAACTACACATATTTAATGTACATTAAAACATGTTTTGACACATGCAAAATAATAAACATGCCTATCACCCTCAAAACTTTTCTTATGCCTTTTCAGTAATCCTTCCTACCTCACCTAACAGCCCAAACAACCACTGATCTGATTTGTCACCATATATTAGCTTGCATTTTCTAGAATTTTATATAAAATAATTGGAATCATATAACATATATTCTTTTTGCTGTTGTCTTCTTTCACAAAGCATAATTATTCTGAGATTCGTCCCTATAGCTAATAAATTCATTAATATTTATTTCTGAAGTATGGATATACCATGATTTGTTTATCCATTCCACTGTTGAAGGGCATTTGGGTTGTTTTCTGTTTGGGGTTACAGCCATGCCACCCTAAATGTGCTCAATCTCGTTTGATCTTGGAAGCTAAGCAGGATCGGGCCTGGTTAGTTCTTGGATGGGAGACCACCTAGGAAGACCAGGTGCTGTGTTTAAAAAAATAATAAATTAAAAAAATAAAATTGCTATGAATATTGGTATGCAAATCTTTGTTAAGGACATATGTTTTCATTTCTCTTGGGTAAATACCTAGGAGTGGCATGACTGGATGTGTGTTTAACTAGGTGTGTGTTTAACTCTTTAAGAAGGTGTTCAACATTTTTCCAGAGAGGCTGAACCACTTAAATTTCCACTAACAGTGGATAAAAATTTCAGTTGTTACACATTCTCACCAATACTTGATCTGGTCAGTTATTTTAATTTTAGCCATTCTATTAGGTATGTAATGGTATCTCATTGTGATTGTAATTTGCATTTACTTAATGACTAATGACATTGAACATCATATATTCTGGATACAAGTCTTATATCAAATCTACGATTTGCAAATATTTTCTCCTAGTCTGTAGATTGTCTTTTCATCCTCTTAATAGTATCTTTTGAAGAACGGAACTTTTAAATTTTGGTGAAGTCCTATTTATTGTTTTTTCTCTTATGCCTTTGGTGTTGTGTTAATAAGTATTTATCTAAACCCAAGGTCTCACAGATTTTCTCCTATGTTGTTTTTTAGAAGTTCCATAGTTTTAGAATTTACTTTAAATCTATGATCCATTTTGAGCTGGTTTTTTTTTTGCATATGGTAGGAGGTATGGATTGAATCTTTTTTTTTTTTTTTGGAATATAGATATTTAAATGTTCCAGCATCATTTATTCAGAAGATTGTTTTTGAATTGCCTTTACATGTATGTCAAAAATAAGTTGTCTATACATGTGTGGGTCTATTTCTGTGCTCTCTATTCTGTCTCATTTATCTATCTGTCTTTATGCCAGAACTGCACTATCTTAATTACTATACTTTATAATAAGTTTTGAAATCAGATAGTATTTGTTCTCTAACTTTGTTCTTATTCTTCAGCTAGTTACCCAGACAACCCAGGTGTCATGGCAGAGAGTAGCTGTTTTTCAATAATGTCTCTTAGCTATTCTAGTCTGTCCTTAGAAGATGGAATAAAAAATTCAATTCAAGAAGGTTCTGTGAGAGAGATGCTCACAATCAATATGGTGATACTTTTTCACTCTACTTGTACTTTGGACTTTGTTAAACATAGACCATGTTTTAATTGTTGTGGCTGAAATCCGCATTAGTCCAGTTCTTTACAAATACTAACTATTGTGGTATAGATACGTGGAAAGTAAGTGCTGAGTATAGCTTCCATAAGACATCTTTGTTTTTTGAACCCTTGATGCATGTAGAAGGAAGCTGGAGTGAGTTTTCGTGAAAATTTCTATTAAAAATTCAGCAGGACTAAGAATTATTGTCTAACATGGCATAATATGTTTATTGATGAAAAACATATCCAATCTTATTATTCAATTTCCTTCAGTCATCTTTACCATCTTTTCAGTCTGACCATTTGCTCAGACCATTGCGAGATATAATAAAGTAGCTGTTTTTATGATTTTACTGAGTATTTACTATTACAACTCTGGAGGGTTTTTC
>NW_011888930.1:2877035-2897311 GCF_000151845.1 Pteropus vampyrus
TAAACCCCAATTTAGCATTGGAAATTGGGAGTAACATGGTGTCTGCCTCTTAGGATTATTAGAAATATTGTTAGATAATGTTTATAAAACACTTAGGGTTTAAAAACATTATGCCAGTATTGTTATGCTCAGTGGTTCCCTAACTTGTCTGATAATAATATCAGTGAGAGACCTTTAAAATAATTTCAAAGCTCAGGCCAAACCCCTGACCATTTAAATCACAATCTCTTCAGATAGGACACAGGGACCAGTAGGTCATTTTGAAGCCCCCAGGAGAATCCAATGTGCAGACAACTTGGGAACCACAGCACTAGATGATTTATATAAATTATCATATTTAATTTCACAAAACTGAGTTGTGCTTTCGTTCCTTTTAAAATATGAGAAAACAGGTTTACATTGAGTTCATGAAGGTCATCCAGCTAATTCAGCTTAAAGAATTCAAACTCAGGTCTGTCTGGTTTCAGAATCCCTGCTTTTAACTACTTAATTATTTGCAAAGTTCTTAGAGAATCTTAAATTTAACCAAAAAACAAACAAACAAACAAACAAACAAACAAAAAACCAACCAAACAAACCAAAAAAAAAAATTCACACACACAGCAGAAGTTGTATTGCAAATATCTGACCCAGAGTTATGAATAAAGCAATAGTAGAATTGAGAACATTTTGTTGCCATTTGTGAGGGAACCTACTGTAACCTATTAATATAATCTTACAAAATCAATGAGAATTCTCGATCAAGGTCTCACCATCATATATCATGGGATTAATTTTGGTAGATTACAAACTGGAGTCTGATATGTGCTTATTTTTTTCCCTAGTCTTTGCAGTAGTCAAACAAAGTCCAAACCACTAGTAAGAGCTTCTACCCAACGTTTTCCTGAGAATAATTCCCAGATGTGCTCATGTACAATGGCCAAGATAACCTGATGACTAGTTTCTGGAACAATATTCTGTTTGCTATAAAACACATTCCTAGGGGCATGTAATTTTTTCTCTACACACCTAATTTAGGACATAGGTGAACCAAGATCACAGCTCTAGTGGGAACACTACAACAGGTTTTGTGTCTAAGTGGCAGATGGCACTGGACATCACCATTAGCTATTGCTCTTCCAGGCTTGTAAACAAGTTACATTAACTGAGCAAAAATGACATTTCTGCATACATGATGACATAATTATGGGTGTAGACTTAATCTTAGAGGAAGATTCCAAAAAAGCTTATGTCAGGACAAATTGTAAATACACTGCCATAGGGGTATTTTTTAGGATTTCTTTACTCACCATATTTGCAAAGAACTCAGTGTCATTTGACAGTAGTCCTGTTATTGTGAAAACTTCTGTTTGACTGGTAGGGAACTTCGTTCTTCAGTCCCACCTGGCACTTTGGGGCTAAGGGCTCTCTAGACTTCATCAACTGAAACAGCAGTAGTTTGTATCCATGTAATACAGTGATGTAAACCAAGAAGTTAATACTTTGACATTCTGAAAGTGTTTTCTCATCAGATAGCTCCAATACTACCAGATGTTATTTTCCATAAATAAAGGCAATAAATGAGGCAATAAAGTACCTTAACGAAGTTGAATTTTTAAATTTCAGATTTTGCTTTTAAAGAGTAAAACAGTTTTATTTTCATTTCATAGCTATAAAAATATTGTCAGCCATATGAACTGGTGTAATAAAGATATCATCTGAAATCTCACTATGCAGTGATAACCTCTAGGTATGTAGTTTTCCCCAACCCTCCTTCTTTTCTATTATCTGTTTATCTATTTGTCTGAAAACAATGCAATAAATACACATGGGGAAAAAACAAATATTAGAGAATAAATATAAAGTGAAAAGCAAAATTCCCTCCTCCTTTCTTTTCCATCCCTAAATCAGTTTTCAGAGGTTAAATGTTTATGTTTTTCTGCTATTTATGTTTCAACTTTGAATATTATCTGTTGATTTCCAGATACAAAGGAAAGAATTTAGTCTACTCAGGTTACTTCCTACTAGTTTTTCCTTCCTACCATTTTAATAATCATATTATCTCTTTGATTTCTATTAATTACTTACTGACTTTAAATATTATTACTGAAATTGCTATTGCCTGTTCCATAACTGTCAAGTGTCTCTCTTCACTTTTCATGTTAGTAAAATGATACTCATATCACTATTCAAATTTCCAACTCTCTTGCCCATTTTTTAAGCTTCAACTTCTGTACTATTGCAGTGTCAAGATTTGTAATATTTATATTTTGTTCCGCGAAGGTTTAAAAGCAAGAGACCTGGGTTAAAATTATATTTCTATTACATGTAAACTGCGTAATACATTTCCACTAGGCCTTGGTAGTGAGTATGTGACTTACTTTTTCATTTTCCTAAAGGTGTCTTTTGATGAACAGAAGTTTCTAATTTGAATAAAGTCCAAAATATTTTTTCTTTTATGATTGTGGTTTTTTATATACGAAGAAATCTTCGCCTACTGCATAATTGCAAAGATATTCTTTATGCTTTCTTCCAAGGATTTTATAGTTTTGACTTTTGTTTTTAAGTTTTCAGTTTATCTCAATTTAATTTTTTAGATGTTGTGATGTACAGGTCAAGATATATAGATATCCATCCAGTTCTAGCAACATTTGTTGAAAATATTTTTCCATTGAATTTCTGACATCTCAATCAATTGGCTGAATGTATAGGGAGGTCTATTCCCAGATTCTCTAGTCTTTTCAATTCATCTATTTGCCTTTTCCTATGCCAATAACATTCGGTCTTAATTATTGTAGCTTTATAATAAGTCTTAAAATCAGGGAGTCTAAATCCTTCAACTTGTTTTCTTTTTCAAGATTATTTTGGTTATTCTAGGTCTTTTGTGTATTTCCATAAAGCTTTTTATGTTAGACTGTCAATTTCCACCAAAATGAAAAAAAGCATTCTGAGTTGGAAGTATATTGATTCTATACGTCACTTTGAGGTGAAATGACATCTTTACAATACTGTCTTGCAACACTGTGCATAGTGTATTCTCTATTCATTTAGGTCTTTCTTAATTTCTTTCTGCAGTTGTGTGGTTTTCAAAGTAGAGATATTTTATGCCTTTTCTTTAATGTCTTCTTAGGTAGTCAATGTTTTTGACACTATTATAAAGGATATTTATTTTAAATGTTACTTTCTATCGGTTTGTTCTCTGTATGAGTTTGTTATTTTCCAATTGTTTGTTGAAACGATATAGAAATACTGACTTTATATCCTACAGCCTTGCTGAATTCACTTATTTGAGCTAATAGATTTTTGGAGAATCGTGTAGAATCATGTTGTCTGTGAATAAAGGCAGTTTCATATCTGCTTTTCTAATCTTTATTTCTCATGACCCATTTCTTTATATGTTATAGCCATCATTTCTTGCAAACTTTTAAACATATTTATCAGTTATTTTAAAGTCTTTCTCTGCCAACTTTAACACCTAGGTCCTTTGTTGGTCTCTTTCTATTGACTGTAAGTCACATTTTCCCATATCTAGTAATTTTTTTATTGTTATGCTGTGAGTAATACTTTTCAGAGTCTCTGGATCGTCCTCTGAAAAGTGTTAAGTTTCATTTTAGCAGACAGTTAAATTACAGACAGATCACTTTCAATTTGAGGAAGCTTGTTTTTTACTTTGTTAAGGTAGGTCTCTGGTTTAGTTTTGTGATGTAGTCTTTATTCCTAATTTCATGAAAAGCCCAGGATGTTTACCAAGCTCTCCTAACTTAGCTGGGTTTTAACTCCAAAGTATGTCTTATCTGTGGTGGGCAGCAGCTAAAATCTCTGCTTAGCTCTTGGAGCCTTCTCCAGCTGTTATCTTCTGCTAGGCTCCTTAGATTCTCACTGGCACAGTCACCAACTGAGGCAGTCAACCAATGATTTGAAGGGAGTTTATATACAGATTTGTGGACTTCTTATTCAGTAGCTCCTTCCTTTGAGATTCCCCCTAGATTTTTGGCTGTTCAGACATTCCTAGACTTAGTTCTCTAAATTCTTAGGCCAATAATACTGTGACTTTCTTCTAGAGTTCTATCCTCCTATGCTGCACATGCTGAAAAGTGAGAAGGGCTATTTTCATAGGGTTAAATAGACACTAAAAATGTTCCTTATTCCTCAGATATATTATTCCCACTCTCTAGCATCATTCCTGGACTACCTCTATTGGCATATTCTTATCAGTCTTTGCATGTACACAGATTTCTTCTACCGTTAATAATTTTCTAATTGACATAGACAACACATCTTTTCCTTTCTATTCTTTTTCTGAATATGATGAAATATTTAAAAGTTCACAGACTAGAAGTCCATGAGATGGGACCAGTTCTTGTTACCACGTCTTTCTAGAATTTAAAAATAACACTGATGATGCAATTCTTATAATGGCAAAAGCATTTAGAAAGATGAATAAGAGAATTAGTCAGCCCTGTAGTCAGATGATAGGCCTTCCTAAATAAAGCTATTTAGACACTTCCTCCTGCATGTGGAGCTTCTAATTAACTTTTGAACTCATAATTCCCTAGGGTTTTGTCACTATATTCATCTCCCAGTTCCTCTCCCAGTGATGTATGGGTGCCATTCAAAACATATTTCTAAATAAAACTCCATTTTCTCTTTTTTTCCACCAAAAAAGTAACATTAACTATAGAATGAGAAAAATGTAAAGAATAAAAAGTATGTAATTGAGTTACATTCCAGGTACAAATTCTTACTATTCAAGTTGGCATACATTTACAATATTAAATAATCAATATCTTGAGCATTCAATTTTCGCATTCCCTTTTTAAAAAATGCCAGGCTCTTCTTTAAATATCAACATCCTTAGAAACATTGATCCATCTTCTAATATATACTAGAAATTCTTTTAGATTTTGGGGTCTATAGATACTTCTTGATTAGCTTTTAAAAATAAATATAAGATGTCTGAACAGCCCCTCAAAAATCCTGCTATTCTACTGAATTTAGAATCACTTTTTTTTACTTTAGGTTAAAACTACTATCTAAGTAGCCAAATAACCAAGCAACTCAACTACTATCTCTATAAGTTCCACTTACAAATGATTCTGATTAAGAATTTATTTAACATATAATGGAGAAAAGAAAGCCTCTTCAATAAATGGGGCTGGGAAAATTGGAAAGCCACATGCAAAAGAATGAAACTAGACTAGTATTTGTCACCATATACCAGAATTAACTCAAAATGGATCAAAGACCTAAAAATAAAATCTAAAACAATAAAATGCAAAGAAGAAAACATAGATATCAAACTTAAGGACCTTGATCTTAGAGAGGATTTTATGAATTAGACTTCAAAAGCAAGAGAAGTAAAAGTAAAAATAAATGAATGGAACTATATTAAACTGAGAAGCTTCTGCACAGTAAAAGAAACCATCAACAAAACAGAGAGGCAACCACCAACTGAATGGGAGAAGATATTTGCAAATGACACCTTTGATAAAGGGCTAATATCCAAAATGTATAAATAACTCATACAACTCAACAACAACAAAAAAACAATCCAATTTAAAAAATGGGCAAAGGACCTGAACAAACACTTCTTCCAAGAAGACATAAAAACAGTCAACAGATATATGAAAAGATGCTCAACTTCACTAGCTATTAGAGAACTGCAAATCAAAATCACAATGAGATACTACCTTACACCCGCTAGACTGGTTATTATCAACAAGACAAGGAATTACAAGTGTTGGAAAGGCTGTGGGGGAAAATGAACCCTCATAGATTGCTGATAGGAATGTAAATTGGTACAGCCACTATCGAAAACAGTTCCTCAAAAGGTTCCTCAAAAAATTAAGAATAGAATTTTCATATAACCTAGCAATCTCTCTTGTGAGTATCTACCCAAAAAATTTGAAAACATTTATCTATAAAGATATATGCACCCCAATGTTCACTGCAGCATTATTCACAGTAGCCACGACATGGAAACAATCAAAGTGCCCTTTGATAGATGATTGGATAAAGAAACTGTGGTACATATATTCAATGGAATATTACTCAGCTATAGAAAAGATGAAATACTGCCGTTTGCAACAATATGGATGGATCTTGAGAATATCATGCTAAGCAAAATAGATGAGACAGAAAAAGCTGAGAACCATATAATTTCACTTATATGTGGGACATGAAACAAAACAATAAATGAACAAGAGAAACAAAAACTCGTAGGCACAAACAATAGTTTAGTGGTTACCAGAAGGAAATAAGGGAAGTAGAAAAGGGAAAAGGGAATAAAACATATGGGGATGGAAGGAGATTTGACTTTGGGTGGTAAACACAATGCAGTTTGCAGATGATGTATTATAGAATTGTATGTTTGAAACCTATATATTTTTATTAACCAATATCACCCCAATAAATTTAATTTACAAAATAGTTCATTTAGTTACATATATTTAAAACCTTTATATGGTGTTCCTGTATAAACCAATCACTTTTATAGACAACACAATTCTTCTTTGTTTATTTTCAACAATGAATTTGTCAAAAATTTGTGTTATCTGGCTTTTGATGTAGTAATAAACCACCCCAATATCTCTGTGGGTTATAACCTGTATTACTTGCTCAAGTTCATGAGGTGGCTCTGCTGTGTTTGGCTGAGCTTTGTTGAGCTAGACCTTGGATCCACAGGTATTTTTCTTCATTCTATAGCCCAGGCTGAAGGAGTAAGCCAGATCTTGGACATGCTGTTTTCATTTTAAAGGGAAAAATCAAGAGAGTGGTACCAAAATATGTAAAATATTCAAGCACACTTAAAACTTCTACTGAGATATTCTATTAACCAAAGAAAGTAATATGACTTAGGCCAAAGTCAATGGACAGGAAAGTGGGCTGTCCTCACACAGAAGCATAGCAAATGTATGGAAGGAAATAATGCAATTTACCACAGCCTGCCCTCTTCTTCACAATTGTTCACTTCCTTTCTGTAATCACCCCATTCTAAAGATACTCCAAGGTCTCATTCAATCAAAATATCTAACTTGGTATCTAAGATATGGAGTATACATCATACCCAAATGTAGCTCTTCTTAAGCCAAAGTCCCATGAACTAAAAAATTAGTTATTTGCACCTCATATACACATTTAAAATCACGGAACCCACAATAACACACTCATTTAGAAAGGGGGTAAAGGGAATGACCTAGTAATCACTGTCCACAACAATTCTGAAATCCCATTGAGCAAAAGTTGTAAGGTCTACTAACCTGAGTGTAGGGAGCTTTGCTTAATCAATATTCAGCTCTGTTTCCTGAAGGTAGCTTCTTCATAGTCTATTGTTCTTCATGACCCTGAACCTCACTTTTAGGGAGGTTTTTCCTTTTCCAATATACTCTTTGAGAGAAATTGCCCACTTTGGCTGCTGAACAGCTTCCTCAGCCTGCCCATAGAAAGTTGAAAGCTTGCAGGTAGTTTTATTGTTTAAACAATCACATCCTCTTTTAAATTAAGGCTGGTGGCAATTTTCAAAACATTGTTAGTTTCTTTGATATCTTTCTTTCCTGTCAATGCACCTTGCCAATAATTGGAAGACATTTCTAATAATCTATAATTAGAAGACATTTCTCTAGACTTAATTCCAGATAATTTGGCTTCCATTGTGCCAAATCTGTGGTCTCTTTACTGTGAGCCATTTTGTACAAGTGAAATGATTTACTGGGGAACACTTGAGGGGAATCAGAGGTCTTAACAAATGATGTGGTGACAACAGTCTTGATTTGGTTTTCACTCCAAGCTTGAGTTGTCTTCTTCCTGTTCCTCCTTTCTCTCCCTCCCCCTCCTTCTTCTCCTTCTTATTAATTGGGTGTACTTTTACTCAACAAGATGAAAATATTAATTCTTTATATTATGAAGGAAGACAAATACATTTTATAGACACTTTATGAGATGTTTGTAAAAATATTTTATAGGTACATTCTGATATTTTTTGAATTCACTAAAAATAACTAAAATTATTCCACTTAAGAAAATATACACACACTGGAAAAAAACTAGCTATGCCTTTGACATGGTCATTGCACTGACGAGGTTTTGTCTTAATTTGCAAATAGCTGACTGGCTGGAGAAGAAAAAGAGTTGTACCTTTCAACCATGTCCCTGGACTTCTGGATTCTCATTTTCCTTTCTACTGTTATTTGAAAAAGTCCAATTACTTTCTGAACTAATTTCTTTCTTATAATACCTACTAAGAAATTTTGGGCTACCAACATTCTGTCTTGATAATTCTTTGCCAAAGTCACAAGTTTATAGGTATATTTTCTGCCTTTTGAGTTATCTCAGTTGACAGTTTTACTAAAATTTTCACCACTGCATCAGCGAAAATTGTATAGATTTTCATTTTTCTAGCTTCTATTAACATCAAGTCTCCTATAATAGACACATGACAAATACCATATATTTTCGGTTATTGCTATAGTTGTTATAGTGGTGCATTGCTTCTAGGTATCAATTTCTTTATTGTGGTGACAAACAACCCTCAAATCACTGCAACTTACAGCAACAAACAGTCATTTGTCACTCATGCTACTGGACTCTGCTGGGCTCTTTTGGGCTCAGCTTGCATTATGTGTCTTCTCTCTTTGAATTGAGTCTAAGGAGTAGCCACGATTTGAAACATGCTTTTCTGACTGTGGACAGCAGAAAGAAGAGGAAGGATATCAAACCATACAAGTGCATTTAAAACTTCTGCCCTGATGTGCTGGATGACATATCTGCTCACATTCTATTGGTTAAAGCAAACCATATGGCAACAAAAGTTAACCAAAGTTAATGGGTGAAAGAAGCAAATGCTGACCATAGGACAGGACAGAAAAGAATAACTATGAACAAAAAATAAAATATACCACAACAAAAATTTACTAAAAAGCAATTGTGTTTCTTCCAGCTGCTGAAGGTACTATAAAGAAAATCATGTCTCTGATGTCAGAAAACTTAGTCCAGCAGAATTCAGCTAAGAGGTAAGAAATGTAATGTGAATGTATGGGAACCTATGCCACCTAACTCAGAATCAACGCGCCTTACGGAAGGCTTGCCGGAGGCAGTACCCGCTGACTGCTACCTGGATGGTGAGCAGGAGCTGACGTGAGGAAGGAGTTGAGGAGCAGTGGACAGGGAGGAGAGTTCTCAGCTGCTCAGCCTAAAGGCAAGAGAGAGCTTGAGGAACCAAAATATTACAGTATAGTTGCAATGCAGAGACAAATCCTATCAAATTCACAAAACAATGTTTGAAAAATTTTATATTCAGAAGATAAATATTGACTTTAAGACTGTGGAGTCACAAGTCCCATAAACAATCTCATGATAGGATACTGCTGTACAATGAAAACTGAAAAATAAGGAGGAAAAAAACCCAAATCCTGTGCCTTTCAGAGTTGGAACACTTCAGAGAGCACGGGCATTTACACTTAACACAGTCCAGGGGAAAGGCAGAGTCATTTGACTAAACTGCCATGTGGCCTGGCACTTACATCCCTCCAGCATGCTTTGTGGGAGAAATCCTCAGTGTTTCAAACTGAATTGAATGCTGTTAATGTGGTAATTATTTTACTATCAAGGCAACTATTGGCAAGAAAAAAAATGCCTTGAGGTTCATAATTTAGATGTCTGATCAGTTGCTCTGTCAATTAACTACATTAGCCAGATTTTAGAAAAAAAAGAAATTGAATGCAATTTTTGTCTATCACTTTTCAAGGGTGTGGCTTTGAATCTGGTCTACTCAGTGTGAAGGAAGCTGAAGAACATCCTGATTTTGTCTCTTAGCACAGCGCACTGCCCTGTGGAAGAGCCTAGCATACTTGTAACATGGGTAGGCCCACTGTCCTTTAGAAATGGACAGCTGGGGAATGTTAACATGCTGATGACAAGCATAAAAAAAATAATAACACTTCTGGCTCAGTGTGTACTCAGTGTGCATGTATTTTAACAGGAGGAATCTTTTAAGTGTCAGCCATAAACTGCTTTCAGAGCATAATCTTGTAAAATACGTCTTTGTAAAGTATGCCAGGATGCAGAATTTTTAAATATTCGCCTTTAACACTCTTCTCACTTCCCTTAAGCACCTCTGTAAGATGCGTATTTCTATAAGGACCAGTCATAAGAAGAGAAGTTATAGTCAGTAAAAACAAAAATCTAGAATATCAGGAGTGATCAAATGTTGCTACAATATTAATGCATTACATGTGATCTTTTTTTTTCACCAAAAATATTGGACACATGGTGATACATTTGCACTTCAACTCCACCGTTGATTGTCTTATTGTTGCTGAATCTGCATCTCTGATCTTGTCATAGGCAAAATACTGAAAAGACAAAGTATGCATTTGGTGTCTTCCATTCATCCAGGATTTCATTGCTCTTGCTACAAAATTATCTCTTTTACTCTAACCCAGTACCAATAGCTCTAATTTACTGGTTGCTTAACAGGGCTCTGGATACTGTGCTAGTCAATGTATGTACCTTATATAATAATAGTAGGTAAACATGTTCCTCTCATTTTATAGATGAGGATGCTAAGACATCTCAAACATTAGTCTTTTTAAGCTCAAAAGCTAGCAAAGTGCTGGGAGGCAAGATTCAAACCAGATCTCTCTGACGGTAAGAAAACTCATAGTTCTGACCTCTCCACAGCACTTGCTGTCTGCACGTGGATTTGTTTCTTACACACTCTGAGGCATGGCTAAGAGGAAGCAAACTGTTTAATGCTAAGATGCGAAAGACTATAACCCTTTCTCCCCCCCTTAATACCTCCCCACCTTTTATCTTCTTTTTCACTTTGGAAAATAAATTGCTCATTCAAATGAATCTTTAATTGAATAGATTTTGTGTAAGGTAACAAAAGGAAATAAAACGTTTTAGACAAATTGAGGAAGTATTTAGAAATAGAAAAGGGGAGTGGGAGTCATTCAGTGGCCATTCAAGTCATTCCGTGTAGTTGGTAGTGCAATCTCTCCTGGCTAATGCTTTCTTTTGGAGCAGGTCTAAATCACGGATCCTCACTTCAAGTCAGCCTTGCTCACCTCCTCTCTCAAGAATGTTCAGCGTAATGTAAAGCTTTAAAAAGAAAAGATTGAAGAAAACCAGTGAGGTGTAGCTGACATTTTAATGCAGATTTTTATTTCCCTGTTTAAACGCACAGAATATTGGTAATAAGGTTAGTAAGTTGAGCCAATTTACATGAATTTAAAGTCTCTAGTACCAGTGCCAGCCTTCCTTTTGTCCTCATTTATAATTTATTTACCAGGTAAATAATTTGTTTACCAGACTTATCCTTTGGTATTTCACTACATTTTATGTGAACTCATTTCTCATAAACTTCCTCACCTCCATTTACTTACAGTTAATTTATTTTTCTTTCGTGTTCCCAAAGCACTATTATCTCTCACTATATAACAGCTCTTACATATAACATTGTATTTTTTTTTTTATGTTATACTTTTTTCACCTTAACAATTTCTTAGGGTCTACATTGACATACAGATTTTTAATGAGAGCATCTAACAGTGTCTAGCACTAATTGTTGATAATTAAATATATAGTTTCTATATCTTTATTTAATATATGAAATTTTTCAGCCACAGGGTCAATGTAACCTGTCATGTGAGTCTGAAAAAGTTAAGTCTTTATCTATATGAAACTATTCTTCTATTCATTCCTCTTCCTTTTTTTATTTGCTCACTTACTCATGCTTTCTCTTGCACTTGTGCTCTTTTACCTTTGTCATTTGGTGTTTCTCTCTCTCTCTCTCTCTCTCTCTCTCTCTCTCTCTCTAACTCTGCCTGTTTATTGTCACCGTTTGTCTTTGCTTAGCTTGATTCTGCAACAGGCTCCTTATGGTGGGGGAAGATGGCCACTGGTACTGGGTTCAAATTTTCCAAGCTTAGTAACTATAGCAGAAAGAGAACTTGTTTATCCAGCATTAAAAATGTCATCATCCTTCCTTGGCTTATTTATCTTACTTTTGGCTGGTAATATTCTAATATGAACGTAAGTCAAGAGGATATACCTCAAATATCTGAAACCTGATCTGTTACCTTCTTTAGTGTATTGGCTAGGTTTTCATTGTGATAATGCTTTGTAATAAACAACTCAAAAAACCTTAGCTCCGGTCTCAGAAGATATTACCTGGTGGTCCCAAAAGTGCTGCCAGCAGTGCTCAAGGCCACATGCTTCTTCATTAACATACTGTATTTGTCCCTTTCCTTAACCTTTGATTTATAGTCTTAGGCTGCGTTCTAGTTGTACTAAATTAGAATTAGTCATAATTAGCTAATGCTAATTAGTTTAGACCTGAGCCGTACATGCCAGTCATAGAGTTATTTTTCTGAAGCACATGAGCTGCTTACAGGGGTGATGGGTGGTTACCTAAACACAATTGGGGTACTAGAACCCCCAAAAGATGATCAAAGCCTGCCGGAATCAGCAAATGTCCAACACGAAATATCATGCTTACATTTTAGATTTCTTATTTCAGTCAAAGCTTGTGGTTTAGTCTACTTTGGTCTTAAGAAGAAAGATCAGATCTATGATCTAACTCTCATGATTTAAACTCTCTATTAGTAGATACCACTTCAAAAACCAAACTGAGAAAGTTTGCAGAATAAAGGACAGGTAAAGAAGAGATACTTAGTAAGGGGTGATGTTTTCCTTCCACCATTTGATATAGGGATAAAAAGTAGCTACTTAAGTTTAAACTTTTTCTTTCACTGGAAAGAATATAAGACATTCTGAATTAGAAACATCTGATGGTACATCATTGTTCCAGTTCTAATGGGAGGGGAGGGAGTCAAATGTTGGTCATGATGGTGGGGGAAGAGTTATCCAGAAATGTTTTTCTTCATTAAAAAAAATCCAAATACATAGGTAAGAAATTAAGGATAAATGTCAAATAATACACAAATCAAAAATAAATTTAGTATATCCGAAATATCTGATGTGTGACAAATACTTAGGATGATTAAAGAAACAATTTTAGCAATACTGAGGACAAGATTATTACTACTTTCTGGTTATACCTATAGTGTGTCTTGGATTCAATGTTTATTAAATGGACTGCTATGATTTCTCAATAAAAGATTTCTTATTTAGAATTCACTGTGCTTATAAAACTCCTATCTCAACCTTTTCTAAAAAAAAAAAAAATTTGTTTGCAAGGTGGTTTTGAACTACTCTGAAGAGTGTCCATAATTCTATTTGATAATATTCCTCTGGGAATGACCCAAAATTGTCTGCTTGTTAATATTGTAGAGATGAAATGAAATAATATATGAGATGTGACTGAAATAGTCCTGAGTACATGGAAAGTGCTCAATAAACTGCAGGACCAGTTATCTTTGTTATTGCTGCTGTTATTTTGCCTCATGTCATTTGAATTATTTTTCTATAAGAGCAAATTCTGTGTGCAAGTTGCTGCTCTCAGGATTTGGTGGCAGGTAAAGTCCACCAACGCTTTTGTCTGATCTCAAAGGATGCATGAAGGAAGCAGCTGGTTTCTAACATCATTGCTGTGACAGCCCTCAGAGCCACCACAGCCTCACATGCAGTTGGGGCTGTTGGTAGCTTCTGGAGAAAGAATGCTTGAACATCTTCAGTGTGTCCACTTTTTTTCAAGGAATAGTATCCATGTG
This sequence comes from Pteropus vampyrus, assembly GCF_000151845.1. Taxonomy (NCBI): domain Eukaryota; kingdom Metazoa; phylum Chordata; class Mammalia; order Chiroptera; family Pteropodidae; genus Pteropus; species Pteropus vampyrus. The sequence continues at coordinate 2,890,688 of NW_011888930.1, forward strand.
TCTCAAAGTGAAAATTAAATCCAAACTTCCTACATCATCAAACACTTGCTGTTCCTCTTTGAAAACTTGGTGAATCTGGTGCTCATGAAAACACGGGTTAGTGAAGATCAGTGTGAAATGCCAAGTGACACATGTCTTCTTCCTTCACTTTGGCTCTTGATGTTCATGGTCCCAATAATTCCTTAACAGAAGAAAAGCAAGCAATTAAACAAAAAGATAATAGAAATGATGCTAAGAAAGTACAGAGTTATCCCACAGTTAATGGCAGAAGAAATGCTAGTTTAATGCAATACGGCTTGTACCGATAATTAAATTCTGGTAATTAAATGATAATTTTAGAGGTTTGCAATTATTACATTTTTACACTATGATGTATTTGAGCAAAATTTTTGTAATATGTTTTAACTGCATCGCTTATGAAGAGCAAGACTATACTGCAATAGCATTCTCTGAGTTCTTTTATTTTAAAATACCTATTTTTTGAAGATTATGCTCAAACTATAAAGTGAAAACTAGAAAAAGTAGTAATAGATATTTTAATACTTATTTATACTTACAGAAATCAAATCAAAATGAGATTTGATTTTTTTTATGTTTCAGATTAAGCAAGGGTGGAATAGCAGAAGATGTGGAGATAAATAGTCAAATATTTTGAAGGGAGAGCCATCAGGATTTATAGATAGTTGGATATGACATGTGGGGAAAAAAAAAGAGGTGTCAAGGATTACTCTGATGTTTTTAGTTTGAACACCTGGAAAAATGAATTTACTATGGACTGAAATGAGGACAACGTGAACGGAGCAGGTATGAGGTAAGAGTGCAGAGGAGTCTGCTTGGGGAAGGTAAGTCTGAAGTTTGATTCCACTCTCTTAAGTAGTTTAATTATTTCCCCACAAATTTACTTTGATTGTTTCTCGGTTTCCAAGGTATAATATTCCTCAACTCAAGGTAACCCAAAGAAGAGATTTTGCTCTTAATTAATTTTTCGGTTTTTCAGAAGTTCCAATAGCACATTTTTTTTTTTTGAGATTCTCTACTTTGAAACATAAAAAAATGTAAGTATAAATCAAAAAACCTTAGCTCCGGTCTCAGAAGATATTACCTGGTGGTCCCAAAAGTGCTGCCAGCAGTGCTCAAGGCCACATGCTTCTTCATTAACATACTGTATTTGTCCCTTTCCTTAACCTTTGATTTATAGTCTTAGGCTGCATTCTAGTTGTACTAAATTAGAATTAGTCATAATTAGCTAATGCTAATTAGTTTAGACCTGAGCCGTACATGCCAGTCATAGAGTTATTTTTCTGAAGCACATGAGCTGCTTACAGGGGTGATGGGTGGTTACCTAAACACAATTGGGGTACTAGAACCCCCAAAAGATGATCAAAGCCTGCCGGAATCAGCAAATGTCCAACACGAAATATCATGCTTACATTTTAGATTTCTTATTTCAGTCAAAGCTTGTGGTTTAGTCTACTTTGGTCTTAAGAAGAAAGATCAGATCTATGATCTAACTCTCATGATTTAAACTCTCTATTAGTAGATACCACTTCAAAAACCAAACTGAGAAAGTTTGCAGAATAAAGGACAGGTAAAGAAGAGATACTTAGTAAGGGGTGATGTTTTCCTTCCACCATTTGATATAGGGATAAAAAGTAGCTACTTAAGTTTAAACTTTTTCTTTCACTGGAAAGAATATAAGACATTCTGAATTAGAAACATCTGATGGTACATCATTGTTCCAGTTCTAATGGGAGGGGAGGGAGTCAAATGTTGGTCATGATGGTGGGGGAAGAGTTATCCAGAAATGTTTTTCTTCATTAAAAAAAATCCAAATACATAGGTAAGAAATTAAGGATAAATGTCAAATAATACACAAATCAAAAATAAATTTAGTATATCCGAAATATCTGATGTGTGACAAATACTTAGGATGATTAAAGAAACAATTTTAGCAATACTGAGGACAAGATTATTACTACTTTCTGGTTATACCTATAGTGTGTCTTGGATTCAATGTTTATTAAATGGACTGCTATGATTTCTCAATAAAAGATTTCTTATTTAGAATTCACTGTGCTTATAAAACTCCTATCTCAACCTTTTCTAAAAAAAAAAAAAATTTGTTTGCAAGGTGGTTTTGAACTACTCTGAAGAGTGTCCATAATTCTATTTGATAATATTCCTCTGGGAATGACCCAAAATTGTCTGCTTGTTAATATTGTAGAGATGAAATGAAATAATATATGAGATGTGACTGAAATAGTCCTGAGTACATGGAAAGTGCTCAATAAACTGCAGGACCAGTTATCTTTGTTATTGCTGCTGTTATTTTGCCTCATGTCATTTGAATTATTTTTCTATAAGAGCAAATTCTGTGTGCAAGTTGCTGCTCTCAGGATTTGGTGGCAGGTAAAGTCCACCAACGCTTTTGTCTGATCTCAAAGGATGCATGAAGGAAGCAGCTGGTTTCTAACATCATTGCTGTGACAGCCCTCAGAGCCACCACAGCCTCACATGCAGTTGGGGCTGTTGGTAGCTTCTGGAGAAAGAATGCTTGAACATCTTCAGTGTGTCCACTTTTTTTCAAGGAATAGTATCCATGTGTCTCAAAGTGAAAATTAAATCCAAACTTCCTACATCATCAAACACTTGCTGTTCCTCTTTGAAAACTTGGTGAATCTGGTGCTCATGAAAACACGGGTTAGTGAAGATCAGTGTGAAATGCCAAGTGACACATGTCTTCTTCCTTCACTTTGGCTCTTGATGTTCATGGTCCCAATAATTCCTTAACAGAAGAAAAGCAAGCAATTAAACAAAAAGATAATAGAAATGATGCTAAGAAAGTACAGAGTTATCCCACAGTTAATGGCAGAAGAAATGCTAGTTTAATGCAATACGGCTTGTACCGATAATTAAATTCTGGTAATTAAATGATAATTTTAGAGGTTTGCAATTACTACATTTTTACACTATGATGTATTTGAGCAAAATTTTTGTAATATGTTTTAACTGCATCGCTTATGAAGAGCAAGACTATACCGCAATAGCATTCTCTGAGTTCTTTTATTTTAAAATACCTATTTTTTGAAGATTATGCTCAAACTATAAAGTGAAAACTAGAAAAAGTAGTAATAGATATTTTAATACTTATTTATACTTACAGAAATCAAATCAAAATGAGATTTGATTTTTTTTATGTTTCAGATTAAGCAAGGGTGGAATAGCAGAGGATGTGGAGATAAATAGTCAAATATTTTGAAGGGAGAGCCATCAGGATTTATAGATAGTTGGATATGACATGTGGGGAAAAAAAAAAGAGGTGTCAAGGATTACTCTGATGTTTTTAGTTTGAACACCTGGAAAAATGAATTTACTATGGACTGAAATGAGGACAATGTGAACGGAGCAGGTATGAGGTAAGAGTGCAGAGGAGTCTGCTTGGGGAAGGTAAGTCTGAAGTTTGATTCCACTCTCTTAAGTAGTTTAATTATTTCCCCACAAATTTACTTTGATTGTTTCTCGGTTTCCAAGGTATAATATTCCTCAACTCAAGGTAACCCAAAGAAGAGATTTTGCTCTTAATTAATTTTTCGGTTTTTCAGAAGTTCCAATAGCACATTTTTTTTTTTTGAGATTCTCTACTTTGAAACATAAAAAAATGTAAGTATAAACATAATTTGCAATAACTGCAAATCATTGTTATCATTATGTATTGAGCACTGTGCCAACTGCTTTACAAATGTTATCTATTCCCCACAAACATTAGGAGATAGTATTATTATTTCCTCCTACTTTCCAGATGAGAAAAATTCAGGATTTAAAAGGGCGTGGGGACACATTGCTAGTACTCCACACAGATAGTAAGAGTAATTTGCTTCTAAAGGCCATAATTAAAGGCATTAAAAATATTATGTATTAATTTCTTTTTAAAAATGGTAATATTAATTTTCATGCATATATTCAGTAACATTTCTAATTTTTCTTTATCTTTTACATTTTGTGAATATATTTTTATTTAATTTTATACTAAATAGAAGCAAATATTCAAATTAACCAATCACAAACAATATTTAACATGATTTAGTATGCCTGTTTCCAATTTAAGAATTTAAGAATATTTAACGTGATTTATTATGACTGTTTCCAATTTAAGAATTAAGAATTGACTGTTTCCAATTTAAGAATTGACATCTTTCAGGACAACTATACTGAATTGTTATCAGAATGGATAGTCATAACAATAAATGCTTAAAATATTCTTGAGTTAGCTGAAAAATATGTCAACGATATATAATGGATAACTTCATTTTTTAAAAATGAGGTAAATTAAAATTCTTTTAAAATCTGAAAATGTAGGTCATTTCAAAAGGTGGGTTTAATCAATTATAGACTTTTTGTCAGTTTTGCTTAGATTCATATATTTTTATTGTGTGAAAATTATAAAGTATAATTTTCAAGGTAGTAAGCCTAGTGAATAGGTACTGAGTCTAAATATTAAAATATTAATGTGGGCACATTAGTTCAGCAGGAAACTTCTTAGTGATGAAGAGCAATTGCCTGAACAAAAGAAGATTATTCAATTGCCAATTAGCCTGGAAGAAAATGCCATTAGTGGATTTTCCATAGAAAAGATCAGGTTCTTCTGGGCTGTCGTGAACACAAAATAAGACCGGTAGAGGAATATTGTGGTTCCAGGACCAAATCTAGATTAATCATTAGTAGCTGGTCCTTGGACAACAGTGGTTTTCTGCTTGAGACGTCATACTCCTGTGTTAAGTTTTGACTTTTGCCAGCACAGCCAGAGACCATTGTCATCTCTACATCATCCAGTCCTATGGAAGATCCCATGACGTCTCACTTCTCTAGCATCTTCTTCAGATAAAATTTCATTAAAAGGAGCATCACTATGGTGCTGAAGGGGAAACAAAGTAGCAAAAGGGCAGATTGGTTCTTATCGAGAAGTAGCCTCACTGCTTTGCGTTGGCGATAATGGGATAAACTGATTCTTTAAATAGAATCTTATGTAATGGCTATGTGAAGAGACAGAGGGGTGATAGAGTAATTGTGGGGACCATTTCATAAACTATATAAATATCTAACCAAGAACTGTATACTTGAAACTAATAATAGAATAAAATGCTAAACAGAATCTTTCTATAGAATGTTTTCATGTTTTTAAAATACGAGCTACAGAAGAAGTTTTTATCTTATTTCCCCAGAGTGTCTCTGATAGGTAGTATCTAATCAACAGAAATAGGGAAAGTTACCCCATAGAGAGACTAAAGAGGACCTATGAAAATTAACAATATTCAAGGTGGCCAGGTCAATGAGTGGAAGCTGGCAGGCTTGACTTGTGTTTTCATCTTTGACTCATTTGCTGTCTCTGTGCCTATGTGGCAGAATTGGTATGACCAGGCAGGCATCCCAGTTCTTGGAGTGTTTCCATCCTTGTTATCACCTTTTTCATGAATAATGCCTTTAATGAAAACCGGCTATTGCATTCTGCATTTGGTAGCTTGTTTCCTGTCCTTCCTATTCCGACTGGATGAGCCCGGCCAGCGAAACTTCAAGGCAAGCCAAGAAAGGATGCCTCTCCCTCTCATACACTCTCAACTTGTCAGTTTGGGGGGAAAATTATCCTGTTACACATTTAAAAAGATTATTTGTTGAAAAGTGAAAAAATGATTACATTTTCACTCATTCCTAAGCATCCATAATCAGTGAATCAGAGAAGTCTCTAAATTAGATCATTCATTCTCTGGCTCCAATTAGCATTAATAAAGAAATCTCCTTTACTTTGTAGGTTCATGTGCCTGACTCAAGCAAGATCTGATATGATTATTCACATTTCACGATTTTTTTCAGATGGGCTGAATCGATTTTGAAATCAGACTCTCCCCTCCTCCCCAAATCAGTTACATTTGAAGTCGACCCTCTTCTTTCTTTTCTATCCTCCATAGATCAGCTTCCTCCCTCCCTTGATTTCTTGTTGCTTTAGCTGCTCTTCTGTCGGCTAATACTTGGCATTCTGATGCCTTTCTTTGCTACCAGCTGTTTTCACACTTTATTTTTCCTTTTTTTTTCAAAACTGAATGCCTTTGCAGAAGTACTTTTCCCTTAATGGTGAGTTTATTCCCAAAACTTAATATGTGTTGAGATTCTGGAAATGGTATGCTTTTTAAACAAACAAACAAACAAAAAAACAGGCTTATTTAAAATAAGATTTAAGATGAAATCATGAGAAAATGAAGAATTAGATCATCTCTCTTTAAAAAAATACTTTAGGAATTCTGAATATTAATCTAAATTAGTATTAATTAGCAGGTTAATAAGGTCTTCTTTGTAAATTAACGTTCTTTTCTTTTGGTAGCTCAGTGAATGTCAATGGTGTACCGTCACTTTACTCATCGAAAAAAAAAAAGCATGCTCATTTAATGCTCAGAATGCTGATTTCCTTTTGGATGTCTTAGGCTCTGGTTTATTTCCACATTTCATTTTTATAATTTTCTACATAGATGAATGACTATTTTTTTATTTTTAATTTAAAAACAGGTCATGAGAGAAAAGTTATGCCAATGCAACTAATCTTTAGATAGCTAGTGCCAGGAAAGCAATATTCATATT